>NC_080542.1:2087500-2162500 GCF_028640845.1 Ahaetulla prasina
ATTTCTCTTCTTTCACAGTAAAATCTGATACAGGCAATTAAATAATTCTGCAAATAAAAACCAAGACCAAAAAAAAAATCAAATCAAATCGAGAAAGTTAAAAAGCGGAGGAGTTTTAAAGTTATGAGTGCCATTCATACACATATGTTCTTCAAAGGTGCATCTTTAAAACTGTATAAAGGGAGGAAGTTTTTAATATTACCGTGAAAATAAAACGCAAAGAAAGTTAAAAAAAACAACACCTCCATTGCTATTTCACTTTTTGTTTAAAATACGTGGGTTTTTGTATTTTTTTTTGCCAAACAAAGATATAAACAACCGTTGTTGCAAACATCTCTAACCGTTAATTGATGTTGGCTAAAAAGAGATCATCATTAGTCCGGTCAGCAATTTCCCCCCGTGGTTATGGTGGAAACTGGAATTTCACTTATATTATTTTAGTGCAAGGTGCCACTATCACAACAGATTAAAACAACTGTACACTAATGAACAAGAGACGTTTTGTGTCGATCCTAGGACAGGAGAAAAAAATGGGAAAGCGGAAATCCAGGATTAGAAATTAAAACCAACAAACCGCATTCGCAGATGCCATGGCAATTAAATTTCGCAAGGAGACCACACACCAGGGCCGTTGTACAACAGCCGCCATGCCCATAAGCCGCTGCATTTGTGGGATTGCACTCACAGCCCAATGTAGGAGTTTGGGAGGCCAAGCCAGCTTCCTAGACATTTTTTGTTGTTGTTGTTGTTCTTGAGGACTAGCCTCGTGCAAAATCAGCATCATTTTGCACCTTCGCCCAATATAGCATTTCCCAATCTTTGCACCTTGGAAGATGAGTGGATTACAGCTCCCAGAATTTCCCATCCAATTAGGTAACTTTGATGCATGTGATATGACACCTACCGCATTCTCACTGTAGATGGTGGGAATGCGGTAGATGTAATATAACTTTAATAAATGAAGGGAATGTGGTAGATGTCATATAAAAGATGAAGGGAATGCAGCAGATGTCATATCACTTTTTAAATAGAGGGAAGGAATGCAATAGATATAATATAACTTTAATAGATGAACGGAATGTGGTAGACATAACATAACTTTAATAGATGGTGGGAATGCGATAGATGTCATATAACTTTTTAAATAGATGGAGGGGATGCAATAGATGTAATATAACTTTAATAGATTGAGGGAATGCAGTAGATGTCATATAACTTTAATAGATGAACGGAATGTGGTAGACATAATATAACTTTAATAGATGGAGGGAATGCAGTAATGTATAACTTTAATAGATGGTGGGAATGCGATAGATGTCATATAACTTTTTAAATAGATGGAGGGAATGTAGTAGATGTAATCTAACTTTAATAGATGATGGGAATGCAATAGATCTATAACTTTAATAGATGGTGGGAATGCGATAGATGTCATATAACTTTTTAAATAGATGGAGGGAATGCAATAGATGTAATATAACTTTAATAGATGGAGGGAATGCAGTAGATGTCATATACCTTGACTTCAGCACAAAGTGAAAAAAAAATAAACCTTACTAGCACGGCTGGTTAGGGTATTCTGGGAGTTGAAGGCCACCCATCTTCAAGGTGCCATGGACGAGAAGCACCGGGACTACATCAAGGGGGCAGGAAGAGCAGCCTGGAATCCTGAAATCAATGGGGCCGTCCCCATCAGCCCCCCCCCCGCTGCCTTCCCTGTCACAATGGCCACATGCTTTTGGGGGAGGGGGGGCGGCAGGCGTTTCCCGTGACCGCCAACCCTTTAACCTGGCTACCCTCTTTCGCGCCCCCACCCCCCCGATCCATGCATATTATAGCAGGAAAAATACCTCGATTCCGTGGTACCTTAAAGTTTTAATATATACTTTTATATATATATATAAAAAAATATCTATATACATTTTATTATTATATTAGGAAAGATCTCCAAGGGAAGACAAGGGAGGGCTGCAAGAGAGAGGCCAAAAGCCGTGAGCTTTTCCCTTGCAAGATGTTAGAATCGATCGGGGGTGGGGTGGGGGGGTGTCACCAGGTTTTGGGGGACGACGCTATGAGAGGATAAGGTGGGAGCGAAACCCTTCCTTCTTGGGTCCACGAGAGAGGCGGGATTGTCTAAAAAGGTTAGTGAGAGACAGAGGTGAGCAGCAGCGGCCAAAGCCCCCCCGCCCCCCCCAAAAAATCCATCCATCCTCCTTCCCCCCCCCCCAATTTCCCTCGGTTGTCGTTGTAGGCTCTGCGTAGGGGTTGCAAAGAGCCACCGGGGAGGTGGGGAGGGGAAGGGTCTGTTTCGGGGGGGTCCAGGAGACGGAGGAGGAAGAGATGGGGTGGGGGATGGGATCAGGTTGGGGGTTGGGGGGCCGTTGTCAGCTTCAGTCTTTGTTGACCCGGATTTTGAAAGCCACGCGGCCGGCAAACTTGTCTCGCTCGTCGGTGGTGGCGATGTTGAGGGCGTTGATCTTACACTCGATGTTGTGGTCGTGGTTGAAGGTCAGGTTGAGGAACTTGATGGCCACCACGGGCTGAGTGTAGTTGACCTGAAATTGGGGGCGGGGGGCGGGGGGGGGGGATTAAAAAATAAAATAAAAAGATTCCTATGTATTTAGAAGTCTCAAGGCAGATGTGGGGGAGACATGAGAGCAGGGTTCCAATATCTCTACTTCCCTCCTTTTTCTTCCTTCCTTCCTTTTCTTCCTCCTTCCCTCTCTTCCCTTGCTCCTCTTCTTCCCTCCTTTTTCTTCTTTTCTTCCTTCCCTCCCTGCACTTGCTCCCCTTCTTCCCTTTTTCTCCTTCCTTCTTTCCGCCCGCCCTCCTTTCCTTTTCTTCCTTCCTTCCCTCCCTTCACTTGCTCCCCCTCTTCTCTACTTCCCTCTTTTTCTCCTTCTTTCTTTTTCTTCCTCCTTCCATCCCTTCACTTGCCCCCGTTCTTCTCTACTTCCCTCCTTTTTCTCCTTCCTTCCCTCCCTTGACTTGCTCCCCCTTCTCTACTTCCCTCCTTTTTCTTCCTTCCTTTTCTTCCTTCCTTCCTTCCTCCTCCTTCACTTCCTCCTTTTCTCCTTCCTTCCTCTTTTTCTCCTTCTTTCTTTTTCTTCCTCCTTCCATCCCTTCACTTGCCCCCGTTCTTCTCTACTTCCCTCCTTTTTCTCCTTCCTTCCCTCCCTTGACTTGCTCCCCCTTCTCTACTTCCCTCCTTTTTCTTCCTTCCTTTTCTTCCTTCCTTCCTTCCCTCCCTCCCTTCACTTCCTTCCCTTCTTCTCTACTTCCCTCCTTTTTCTTCCTTCCTTGCTTTTCATCCTTCCTCCCTTCACTTGCTCCTTCTGTTCTCTACTTCCCTTTTTCTCCTTCCTCCTTCCCTCCCTTCCTTTTCTTCCTCCCTTCCATCCCTTCACTTGCTCCCTTCTTTTTCTTCCTTCCTTCCTTCCTCCCTTCACTTACTCCCCCTCCTCTCTCCTTCCCTCCTTTTTCGTCTACATTCCCTCCTTCCCCTCTTTCCCCTCTTCCTTCCCTCTCGTCTACTTTCCAACTTTTCCTCTTTTTCTCATTCCGTTCCCTTCCATAGAGGCACACAAATCCTGGCCATGTGACAAGAGAGCATCTTCCAATATTTGAGGGGCTGCCCCAAAGAAGAGGGGGGGGGGGTCAAATTATTTTCCAAAGCCCCTGAAGGCAGGAGAAGAAGCAATGGATGGAAACTCATCAAGCAACCTGCAACTAAGGAGAAACTTCCTAACGGTGAGGGCAATTAACCAGTGGAACGGCTTGCCACTAGAAGTTGCTTCATCATAGGAGGCTTTTAAGAAAAGACTGGACAGTCACTTATCTGAAATGGTTTAGTTAGTGTCTCCTACTTAAGCAGGGGGTTGGACTAGAAGACCTCCAAGGTCCCTTCCAACTCTGTTATTTTGTTCTGTTATTATTAGAGATCACGGGCTTTTTATGCGCAAAATGCGTAGACATCTTTAAAAATGTTTCATTTGCACATTTATACATAAGGAGTTGAGGGATTAGGACTTGTTTTCTTCAGATGAAATTTTGTCCTGCATCCTTCATTACCCCGGATTGTCTATGTTTAAGTGATATGCAGATTGAACTCAAGGGACTCTGAAAAATCATAATTTCCTAACCTTGACAATGTTAAGAGACATGGACTTCAACTCCCAGAATTCTCCCCAAAATTGAATTATTATTTTTAAGTAGATGGCGGGAATGTGGGCGACGTAATATTCCTTGGCTTCAGCAAAAGTGGAAAAGAAACCACAACCCATTATTAACCCAACAGTAAAAGAGTTAAATGTGGGCTAAGATGGCATGACAATTAAACGGGAAAATTGATCTGCCGGCTGGGGGATTCTGGGAGTTGAAGTCCACCTATCTGAAAAGTTCTTGAGGTTGAGAAAGTATTTTGGGCACTATTTTAGAGTCCAAAAATAAAAGAGAGTGGGGGGGAAATTTGGTTGGGGAATTCTGGGAGTTGAAGTCCATACCCTGGAGGTTTTCAAGAAGAGAAACGGGTTAGAGTTCCTCAAAAGGATGCTTTTAAAAACCTCTGAAAAAGTTTTGAACTTCACAGAATTAAAACAAACTCTGTTCTCTGTCCATTAAAAGCATTTTTTTTTTGTCCAAGTCTGCCCTGTATTTCCCCCCCCCCCTTATCTAATCTCTTTTCTCCGAGTTTTTGGTTTTTTTTTAAATCCGCGGTGGCAGCAAAAAATGAACTGGATTGAGGGGGGGGGGGAAATTAACCTTGCAAAATAAAAACCCCCCCTCTGCGTGCAGCATCCCCTGGACCAAAATCAGGGAATTTCCCAGCATGCACCTCGCCGGGTAAGATGCAAAATCAATCAATCAATCAATACTCACATGAACTTTCTTCCCGTAATACGGGAAGTACATAAGATCGATGTTCCCGTCAGCGGGGAACATGGCCAGCTCGCCCAGCTTCTGCGTGTCGTCCTCTTTCTGGGAAGGCGAAAAGTAGGGGAGGGTATGTCAGATAAAATCATGAGTTTTGCCCCCTCCCCAACCCAAAATAAACCCCGTGAGTCTTCAATTATTTTTATTTAAATGCGTACTGCCGCCGCGTAACTCAAACAAGCCACGACTGATCGGAGTTTGGCGACTTCTCCCCTTCTTGATGGCTCGCGTCTTTTAGATGCCCACTCCCACAATGGACCCCCAAATGAAGCCCCCTGCCCACTCTTCCCTCCTGGATTCTTACAATGATTTCGTCTTCCGGGCGGATTTCCTTCTTCTCGCAGTGGGAAAACAGCAGAAGGAAGGACAAGAGACGGGACGCGAACATGCAAAACGCAGAGGGACGAACGAGAGCAATGACGGACGGACGGATGAGTTAGTAAAACAAATGAACGGGTTAATAAAGAAAGAGAAATGAGTAAGGGTCTGGTTTATGGAGGGTCGCTCCCCTGCAGAGTTTGGCGGGGTGGGGGAAACTTTTGCAAAAGTTTAGCCGAAGATGGAGATTCTAATTTGGGGGGTGGGCGGGGGAGTGTGGCTCATGCAGGCACGGGAAGCTGGTGGGTCCACTTCAGAAGGCAGCCAAAGAGGAAAGGTTTGGGCCGGTTTCAACCCCTATTTCAAATTCAGATTAAAATTCAGATTCAGAGTTGGAAGGGACCTCATAGGTCATCTAGTCCAACCCCCTGCCCAAGCAGGAGACCCTACACCATTTCTTTTTAGGGGGTGAGCGGGGTGTGTGTGTGTGTCTCAAGCCCCAGTTTTTCCAAAGTCCTTGGAATCAGGAGTTTGATTTTCCTCCAGCACCGGGATCCAGGTAAGTCCTCGGCTTACGACGGCAAAAATTTCCGCTGCTGCTGAACGAGACGGCGGTTTAAGTAAGTTTTGTCCCGTTTCAGGACCTTTCTGGTTTCCGTTGTTAAGTGAAAACCTGCGGTCGTTCAGCGAGGAGCACGGGGAGTGAAGTGAATCTGGCTCCCACATTGTCAGGCGGTCGTAAAAGGAGATCGCGCCACCCGGGGACACTGCGACCGTCGTAACTATGAGTAAGGGTGGAAAAACGGTCATAAGTCACTTTTTTCCGTGCCACGACGGCATTTTGGTCACTAAGTGAACTGCCGTAAGACGAGGACTGCGCGTAAACTCATTTTAATCATTAAGGAGGGCGAAATATGGGGAAAAAAACAGAACAGGCATCAAGAAAAAGTTAAAAGGGGCACCTGAATGAAGAGACTAAAGCCACAGTTTCTTCAGCTGCCTGTTAGAAGACAGGTAGTCCTCGACTTATAACCGTTTGTTTAGTGACCGAAGTTATAATGACACTGAAAAAAGGGAATTATGACCTTTTTTCCACCCTTACAACCGTCGCAGCATCTCTGCAAAATTTGGACGCTCGGCCAGTGACTCGTACTTATGACGGTCATGGCATCCTGGTTGGGGGGGAGCCCCGTGATCCTCTTTGGCGACCTTCCGGCGAGCAAAGTCAAATGGAAAACCCCCGATTCACTTAACGACCGTGTTGTCCAATTTAACGACGGCAGGGGTTTGCTTCATGACGGCAGCAAGGAAGGCCGCCCAACGGGGCAAAAGCTCCCTCGGCCGCTGTCTCGCTTAGCGTCAGGCCTGTTGGGTTCAACTGGGGTCGTAAGTCGAGGACTGTCTTCGATAAGCAGGCGAACCGATAGAATTTATTATTATTTTTTTTCCCCTTTTCAAGCAAGAATAAGCATTTTCGCAGGTTAGGTATCCTACAAACCATTTAGGGATTAAACGATTCAAGGATTTCTCCAGCCTCCAAAGGGATTTCACACACACACACTCCGAATCCAGGTTTGTTTAAACCTAGTTAAGAAAGGCAGGCCTATTTCCCAGCACCGCCATAAGTTCCTGAAATATTCAGAGCCGGGGGGGAGCCCCATGGACTTTAGTACGCAACTTTCAAGACTGACTCAGTCTCCCCAAAACAGGAAGGTAGAAGGCGGGCTTGGCAGGAAGTCAATGGAAACAGGTTTTGGGGTGCGAGGGAGGAGAAGAAGGGGGACAAACTTTTTAACAGTAAAGAACTCGGAGAGACGCTGGGCATGATGGGTTCTTGCTGCTCTCTGAGCTGGGTGGTTTTCTTACAGATGTTTCGTGACCCAACAAGGGAACGTCATCAGTGCTAGAAGGGAGGAGAGGTTGAGGAGAGGGGGAGGAAGAGAAGGAGGAGGAAGAAGAAGAGGAGGAGGAGGAGGAAGGAAGGAAGGAAGGGTCCTTGATGCTCTCTGAGCTTGGTGGTTTTCTTGCAGATGTTTCATGACCCAACAAGGGAACGTCATCAGAGCTAGAAGGGAGGAGAGGTTGGGGAGAGGAGGAGGAGGAGAATGAGGGGGAGGAAGAAGAGGAAGAAGAAGGAAGAGGAGGAGGAGGAGAAGAAGAAGAAGAGGAGGAGGAGGAGGAGGAGGAGGAAGACTGTTGGGGTCCTTGGTGTTCTCTGAGCTGGGTTATTTTCTTACAGATGTTTCATGACCCAACAAGGGAACGTCATCAGAGCTAGAAGGGAGGAGAGGTTGGGGAGAGGAGGAGGAGGAGAATGTGGGGGAGGAAGAAGAGGAAGAAGAAGGAAGAGGAGGAGAAGAAGAAGAGGAGGAGGAAGAGGAGGAGGAAGAGGAGGAGGCTGTGGGGTCCTTGGTGTTCTCTGAGCTGGGTTATTTTCTTGCAGATGTTTCATGACCCAACAAGGGAACGTCATCAGAGCTAGAAGGGAGGAGAGGTTGGGGAGAGGAGGAGGAGGAGAATTAGGGGGAGGAAGAAGAGGAAGAAGAAGGAAGAGGAGGAGGAGGAGGAGAAGAAGAGGAGGAGGAGGAGGAAGAGGCGGCGGCTGTGGGGTCCTTGGTGTTCTCTGAGCTGGGTTATTTTCTTGCAGATGTTTCATGACCCAACAAGGGAATGTCATCAGTGCTAGAAGGGAGGAGAGGTTGAGGAGAGGGGAGGAAGAGAAGGAGAAGGAAGAAGAAGAGGAGGAAGAGGAGGGAGAGGAAGACTGTGGAGTCCTTGGTCCTCTCCGAGCATGGTGGTTTTCTTGCAGACATTTTATAACCGAACTAGGCAACATCATCAGGGCTAGAAGGGAGGAGAGGTTGTGGAAAGGAGGAGGAGGAGAATGAGGGGGAGGAAGAAGAGGAAGGAAGAGGAGAAGAAGAAGAAGAGGAGGAGGAGGAGGAGGAGGAAGACTGTTGGGGTCCTTGGTGTTCTCTGAGCTGGGTTATTTTCTTGCAGATGTTTCATGACCCAACAAGGGAACGTCATCAGAGCTAGAAGGGAGGAGAGGTTGGGGAGAGGAGGAGAATGAGGGGGAGGAAGAAGAGGAAGAAGAAGGAAGAGGAGGAGGAGAAGAAGAGGAGGAGGAGGAGGAAGAGGCGGCGGCTGTGGGGTCCTTGGTGTTCTCTGAGCTGGGTTATTTTCTTGCAGATGTTTCATGACCCAACAAGGGAATGTCATCAGTGCTAGAAGGGAGGAGAGGTTGAGGAGAGGGGGAGGAAGAGAAGGAGAAGGAAGAAGAAGAGGAGGAAGAGGAGGAGGAAGACTGTGGGGTCCTTGGTACTCTCTGAGCTTGGTGGTTTTCTTGCAGATGTTTCGTGACCCAACTAGGGAACGTCATCAGAGCTAGAAGGGAGGAGAGGTTGGGGAGAGGAGGAGGAGGAGAATGAGGGGGAGGAAGAAGAGGAAGAAGAAGGAAGAGGAGGAGGAGGAGGAGGAGAAGAAGAGGAGGAGGAGGAGGAGGAGGAAGACTGTTGGGGTCCTTGGTGTTCTCTGAGCTGGGTTATTTTCTTGCAGATGTTTCATGACCCAACAAGGGAACGTCATCAGAGCTAGAAGGGAGGAGAGGTTGGGGAGAGGAGGAGGAGGAGAATGAGGGGGAGGAAGAAGAGGAAGAAGAAGGAAGAGGAGGAGAAGAAGAAGAGGAGGAGGAGGAGGAAGAGGAGGAGGCTGTGGGGTCCTTGGTGTTCTCTGAGCTGGGTTATTTTCTTGTAGACGTTTCATGACCCAACTAGGTAACGTCATCAGGGCGGCGTTCTCCTTTATTAGAGGCTGGGCAATTTTTCTCCATGGCTGCCTCCTGAAGGAAGGCACAATTCTATCATTTTATCGTCCTAAAAGCAACCACTAGGCCACACTACGCAGCGGGTGAAGAAGCCCCCAAATTGGGCCCTCTTATCCTGGCGCGTAACCCTTACCTCCCGCGGGGACTTCGGTCTCTGTCAGCAGAGAATATCGGTTTTCCGACAGATCAGGAGAGGTGCGCAGAGTGAGTAGATAAAAAGGGGTGAACACCAAACAACAAACCAACAAGAGATGGAGAAGAAGGCAGAGAAAGTGGGGAGGGGGAGCAGGGACGGGGGTGGGGGGGCGGTCTCTTTACCTTGGCCGTGCAGGAGATGTTCATGGGCTGGTTGGCGCCTGCATAGAAGTTGATGACCTACCAAAGACAAGGAAGAAATTGTTCAGGGCAATTCGGGAGATGGAAGACGGGTGGACTTCAATTCCCATCATCCCCCAGCCGGCAGATCAATTTTTCTATTTAATTGTTGTGCCATCTAACCCATCTTTAACTCGTTTATTAATCTACCTTACCTTATTAATTTACCTTTTTTTCCCACCACTTTGCTGAAGTCAAGTTATATTACGTCGACCGCATTCCCACTATCTACTAAAACAGGGGTCTCCAACCTTGGTCCCTTTAAGACTTGTGGACTTCAACTCCCACCTCCCTTATTAATTTACCATTTTTCCCACCACTTTGCTGAAGTCAAGTTATATTACGTCGACCGCATTCCCACTATCTACTAAAACAGGGGTCTCCAACCTTGGTCCCTTTAAGACTTGTGGACTTCAACTCCCACCTCCCTTATTAATTTACCATTTTTTCCCACCACTTTGCTGAAGTCAAGTTATATTACGTCGACCGCATTCCCACTATCTACTAAAACAGGGGTCTCCAACCTTGGTCCCTTTAAGACTTGTGGACTTCAACTCCCAACTCCCTTATTAATTTACCATTTTTCCCACCACTTTGCTGAAGTCAAGTTATATTACGTCGACCGCATTCCCACTATCTACTAAAACAGGGGTCTCCAACCTTGGTCCCTTTAAGACTTGTGGACTTCAACTCCCAGAGTTCCTCAGCCAGCTTTGCTGGCTGAGGGACTCTGGGAGTTGAAGTCCACAAGTCTTAATGGGACCAAGGTTGGAGACCCCTGTTCTAAAAGTTATCCATTTTTTTTTAAAAAAAAGTGATATTTGTTCTTGTCCTATCCAGGTTGAATTCTGGTAAATCCTTCTGGCTGGGGAATGATGGGAGTTGAAGTCCACCCATCATCCAGTGGCCACAAACAGTGATTTAGGAAGGAAACCTCCGTTTGGTACTCGGTGGTCCAGAACGCGAGTGGACTCTAAATTTTTCTCACCCCAAATTGCTGGCTAGGAGAAAACACGTTAACAGGTAGTCCTCAAGTTACGAAAGTTCATTTTAGTGACTGTTCCGAGTTACGTCGCTGAGAAAAGTGACTTACGGCTAATTTAAAGACTTACGACCGTTGCGCCATTCCCCGTTGGTCATGTGGTCACAATTCAGACACGTCACAACGGACCTCGTATTTATGATGGTTGCAGCTCCCGGGTTCATTTAACCGGTTCGGACTGGTTCAGGCGAACCCGTTGTACCCTGCCCATTTGCCCAGGCGCTATGCCGTCCAATTTAGCCACATTTTGGAGACCGGCTGCAGGTACGGAAGGTGTGTGCAAACCGGTGGTAACAATCTGTGAAACCCACCATGCCCACGCGAGCCCATTTTGCAACCTTCTGACCAGCAAAGTCAACGGAGGTTCGCTGAACGGCGGTGCTACTAATTTAAGATTCACTTGACAAGTGCGGAAAGAACGGTCGTAAAACAGTCGTAAAACGGTCGTGAGACTCTAACGGAACAAACGTCTGGCTTAGCAACACAAATTTGTGGCTCGGTTTCGGTCGTAAAATCGAGGACTACCTGAATTGGCCAGGAAGCAGCGAGAAGAAGCCCCTTTGCAATGAATGCCCCCGACCTCAATTGCTGCTTCATCAACCCCCCTAAATCCCTTCAAGTCCCCATTCTCCAGCAACCCACCCGGTTCATTTTAACCAGGATACAAGGCCGTCCTTCCTGGTAGCCGTAAGTCGAGTCGTTGAGTCCCGAACAATCCCTCAACATGGTGCGGTTGAACTGGCAGGCCCTCTTGGGGTAGTTCAACACCCCGTTGTCGGGTTGTTCGTTGTAACGGCCGGGCTGGCAGAATTCGTTCATGGCCACTTGCCGAGAGTCGTTGTAGGCTGGAGGGGGGAGAGAGAGAGAGAGAGAGAGAAAGAGGGAGAGAAGGAGGGAGAGAAGAGTGGGAATTGGGTGAGAAGGCGGCCCAGCTGGCTTCTCCGAGAGGTCCACCTCGAAGGATCAACCAGCTTGATCCTACGTTGCCCTGCGGGTTTGGGCTAAGGGTGGGTTTGGGTTGGGTGAGGATACGGAACCCTCGCCCAGCCACAAACCAGTTTCCGCCAACTGTTATACTGTATGAATGTTGGTTTGTTTTTGGCTGTTCTTGGTGGTTATATGGAGATTCGACTTTGGGAACTGATCGGAGTTGCTACAGTTGGGTGAGCATGTAAAAGTTTTCTTTTCCCAAAAGCAGTTTTTCCCTCCTTCCTTCCTTCCTTCCTTCCTTCCTTCCTTCCTCCTTCTTCTTCCTTACTCCCCTTCCTTTCACTTGCTCCCCATCTTCTCTCCTTCTCTTTTTCTCCTTCTTATCTTCACTTGCTCCCTCTTTCTCTCCTTCTCTCCTTTTTCCTTCCTTCCTTCCTTTTTTCCTACCTTTTTGCTCCCATCTTCTCTCCTTCCCTTTTTCTCCTTCTTACCTTCACTTGCTCCTCCTTCCCTCCTTTTTCCTTCCTTCCTTCCTTCCTTCCTTCCTTCCTTCCTTCCTTCCTTCCTTCCTTCCATTTTTTCCTTCCTCCCTTCACTTGCTCCCCTCTTCTCTCCTTCCTTTTTCTTCTTCTTTCCTTCACTTGCTCCTCTTCTCTCCTTCTCTCCTTTCGTCCTTTTTCCTTCCTTCCTTCCTTTTTCCTTCCCTCCCATCTTCTCTCCTTCCCCTTTTCTCCTTCTTACCTTCACTTGCTCCCTCTTTCTCTCCTTCCATCCTTTTTCCTTCCTTTCTTCCTTCCATTTTTTCCTCCCTCCCTTCACTTGCTCCCCCTCTTCTCTCCTTCCCTCCTCTTTTTCTCGTTCCTTCCATCCGTCCCCTCTTTTTCCCTTTTCCCTCTCTTCCTTCCTTCTCTTCTTCTCCCTCTCCCCTACTTTCCCCTTTCTCCTCTTTTTCCCATTCACTTCCCTTCCACAAATCCTAGCCCATGTGACAAGATATGAGGGGCTGCCCCAAAGAAGAGGGGGGTCAACTTATTCTCCAAAGCACCTGAGGGTAGAACAAGAAGCAACGGGTGGAAACAAATCAAGGAGAGAAGCAACTTAGAACTAAGGAGAAATTTCCCGACAGTTAGAACAATTAATCAGTGGAACCGCTTGCCACCAGAAGTTGTGGATGCTCCATCACTGGAAGATTTTTAAAAGAGACTGGACATCTATTTATTTGGGATGGTACGAGGTCTCCTGCTTGAGCAGGGGGCTGGACTAGAAGACCTCCACGGTCCCTTCCAGCTCTCTCATTCTGTTATTCTCCTTTGGGAGGTGAACTTGGCTCTCTTCCTTCACTCACCTTCCAAAAAGCCGTTGAGCATTTTCACGTAGTTGTCCCAAGATTCGGTTTCGCTTAAGTTGTAGGTAATGTCCAGAGCATCCGTCTTGGGACGGATCATCATGCCTGCCGTGAAAGGAGGAGGAAAAAAAATAAATTATAAAATGAAATGAGATTAAAATTAGATTTAAAATAAAACAATTCCAACGAAAAAGATCGAAAGACCATATAAAATAGAATAAGAGATGAAATGGGAGGGGAAAAAAAAAGATAGCATGCAAGACGGATTGTAAAATAAAAATAAAATAAAATAAATCAAGGGCCTCTGGTGGCTCAACAGACTAATTCAGTCTGTTATTAACAGCAGCTGCTTGCAATTACTGCAGGTTCAAGTCCCACCAGGCCCAAGGTTGACTCAGCCTTCCATCCTTTATAAGGTAGGTAAAATGAGGACCCAGATTGTTGGGGGGGCAATAAGTTGACTTTGTATATAATATACAAATGGATGAAGACTATTGCTTGACACAGTGTAAGCCGCCCTGAGTCTTCGGAGAAGGGCGGGATATAAATGCAAATAAAAAAAAAATCGCACAAAAGATAAAAAGCCAAGTAAAACGGAAAAGAATGAACTAGAAAATAAAATAGAAAAAGATAAGGCAACGTGTAAAATAAAAGAGGAAAGATGGAGGAGAATATGCAATAAAGGATAAAACATGTGGCGTATAAAATTAAGAAAAAAATATTAAATATAAGATAGAGTATCACATAAAATATAAAATTAAATTAAAAACAGAAAAGAAAATCAAAAGCAATTTAAAATATAAGCAACCTTAGCTGAGTCTCCCTCTCCCGGCACAACCCCCTTCCATCCCATAATTATATTTCTGACATGGCATTATTTTGCATTTATTTATTATGAAATGGATTATATGCTTGCCTGCAAACCAGAAAACCCCTCCTTGCTCGTAAACCAGAATCAAATCACGATTCAGGGCTCGGAAGGCCACATTCCCCAACCTGGCGCCCCTCCCAAAGATTCACAGAACCACAGAGCTGGAGGGGGACCCTGGAGGTCTTCTAGTCCAATCCCGCCCCTCCCTAAGACATCTCGGAGAAGGTTCCATCCCTGCTGCCCGTGGAGATATCAGGGGCTCCCTTCCTCAAACATAACCCATAAGCCCCAGCCTCCGGGGTTATCGCCGGGGCTCCAGACCCCCCTCCCCCAAATCTCTTACAGAGCGCCAAACATCTAACCGGGGTGTGGGGGGGTTCCAGACGGCCTGGGCTAGACCGGAAGGGAGTTCACGGGAAACGGGCCCCTTTCTCTCCCCTACCTGGGCTGCGGGGAAGAAAAAAAAAACTTACCTGGGATGGAGAGGCGGTCCTGATACTTGGGGATGAAGGGGTCCACGGTCTGGAGCATGACCCACATGGTGAGGGTGAAGAGGGCCGTCAGGAAGCCGTAGAAGACCAAGTAGAAGAGCAAGATAAGGGCTGGGATGGAGGTGGGGGAGACACGAGAGGAGACCCGGTTAGTGACGGGTTGAAGGACCCCCTCCTCCATCGGGCTATTTTTGTTATTCTTATTATCTGCCCCGATTGAAGCCCTGAAATAGCCACACGGCCGTTTTTCTGCACCTTGGCAGCTTGAAGATGGATGGGCTTTCTTTCTTTCTTTCTTTCTTTCTTTCTTTCTTTCTTCCTTCCTTCCTTCCTTCCTTTTTCCTTTCTGCTTTTTTTCCTTCCTTTGTCTTTCTTTTTTCTCTCTGCATTTCTTTCCTTCCTTCCTTCTTCCCTTTCCTTCTTTCTTTCCTTTTCTTTGTCTTTCTTTCTTTCCTTTCCTTCCTTCCTTCCTTCCTTTTCTTCCCTTCTTCCTTTTTCTTCCTCCTTTCCTTTCCATTTCCTCCCCCTCTTTCTTTCTTTCTCTCTCTCTCCCTCTGTCATCTTCTTCCTTCCTTCCTTCCTTTTCCTTTCTTTCTTCCCTTCTTCCCTTTTCTTCCTCCTTTCCTTTCCATTTCGTTTTCCATTTCCTCCCCCTCTTTCTTTCTTTCTCTCTCTCTTCTCCCTTCTTCTGTCATCTTCTTCCTTATTTATTTATTTATTTATTTATTTATTTAATCACATTTTTATACCGCCCTATCTCCCAAAGGACTCAGGGCGGTTTACAGCCTGATAAAAACATACATGTATGTTTCTTCCTTCCCCTTCCTTTTTCTTCCTCCTTTCCTTTCCATTTCGTTTTCCATTTCCTCCCCCCTCTCTTTTTCTTTCTTTCTTTCTCTCTCTTTCTTTCTCTTTCTTTCTCTCTCTCTCTCCCTCTGATCTTCTTCCTTCCTTCCTTTTCTTTCTTTCCAACTTGAAGATTCAACTCCCAAAAGAATTTTCTTTTCTTTTCTTCTTTCTCTCTCTTGCTGGCTGGGGAATTCTGAGAACGGAAGTCCACCCATCACCTCTTCAAGGTTACCAAGTTTGACAAAAACTGGTCCACTATACAGCAAGATCAATTAATTCTTTCCCTTATCAGATCCACCCCTTGGCCCCTCCCCCCAAGGATGCCTGACCTTGCAGAGGCACCCAAGCCCCCCCCGACCCCCCCCCCACCCCGGTCCTTCTCTACCTGCCTCTGCCATTCTGGCGTGGCCTTGCTCAACCCCAGGCGCTGTGCCAATTTAATTAGATGATGGCAGACGAGGAAATTTGAGAGCTTCCCGGGGCATCACCACCTCCAGTTTAGCCCAAGGTCTTTCTTTGGCGGCCATCGGCAGCAGTAGCCTCTGTTTGAGGGGGGGGCCCCAGGAAATTAAAAAGAGCAAGTGGAAAGCCCACCCCCACCCCAATGATGATTTGAGGGATCTCTGTGGTGGGGGTCCAAATTGGCACTGTGGGGGGGGGGAGAGAGAGAGAGAGAAAGAGAAAGAGGTGACAGGCAGAAGGAAGAACGTAAGAGAAAGCAAGAAAGAAAGGAAGGAAGGAAGATCAAAAAGAAAAAGAAAGAGGGAAAGTAAGAGAGAGAGAAATAGAGGAAAAAGAGGAAAGAGAGAAACAGAAAGAAAACACAGAAAAGGAAAGAAAAGGAAAAAAGACGGGAAAGAGGAAAGAAAGAAAAAGAAAGAAAGAAGAAAGGCAGAGAGAGAGAAACAGAGAAATCAGAGACAAAAAGAAAGTGAGAAGGAGAAAGAGGTGACAGGCAGAAGAAAGAACGTAAGAGAAAGCAAGAAGAAAGGAAGGGCAAAAAGAAAAAGAAAGAAGGAAAGCAAGAGAGAGAAAAGGAGAGAAACAGAAAGAAAAAAAAACAGAAAAAGAAAGAAAAGGAAAGAAGGAAAGAAAGAAAGGAGGGAAAGAGGAAAGAAAGAAAAAGAAAAGAAAAAAAGAAAAAGAGAGAAGGAAGAAGAGAGTCAGAGAGAGAGAAAGAGAGAAATCGGAGGCAAAAAGAAAGTGAGAAGGAGAAAGAGGTGACAGGCAGAAGAAAGAACGTAAGAGAAAGCAAGAAAGAAAAGAAGGAAGGAAGGAAGGGCAAAAAGAAAAAGAAAGAGGGAAAGCAAGAGAGAGAAAAGGAGAGAAACAGAAAGAAAAAACAGAAAAAGAAAGAAAAGGAAAGAAGGAAAGAAAGGAAGGAGGGAAAGAGGAAAGAAAGAAAAAGAAAAGAAAGAAAGAAAAAGAGAGAAGAAAGAAAGAAGAGAGGCAGAGAGAAAAAGAGAGAAAGAGAGAAATCGGAGGCAGAAAGAAAGTGAGAAGGAGAAAGAGGCGCCAGGCGGAGGGAAAGCAAGAGAAAGCGAGAGGAGAAAAAAGAAAGAGAAAGAGGGAAGGAAAGCGAGAGAGAAAGAGAGAAAGAAAGAGGAGAGAGAAAGCAAGCGAAGGAAGGAAGGAAGGGAAAGAGAAATAGAAATAGAAAGAAAGATGAGAGGCAGAAAGCGGGAGAAAAGAGAGAAAGAGAAACAGAGAAAGAAAAGAAAAAGAACGGAAAATAATTCTCCAGCAAAGAAGGATCTGTGTACCATCTCTAGGCCGTCTCCTGAACCCGCTGCTCCCTATAGATGCCCACAATCCTCGGCGATTCCCAGAATCCCCCACTCATTGGGAATCCTGGATGTGGCACCCCCCACCAAAGCGCCCCCTCCCCAAAAAAAACAGGGGGCCCTCCTCTCTCTCTCTCTCTTCTGGAGAACCCCTCCGAGTTTGAGGGTCGGTCCAGGCAGAACTGGGGTCCGTCTCATGCAGAGGAGGAGACCCTTCAAAATGGCCACTCATGGGTGCGCCGGGTAAATTAAATGGAAGCCAAAGTACCTGGTCATCTCCCCCCCCCCAAATAAAACCTCTATTCACTGTCCTTTCGGGAGGGGGGGGGTCTTTGCAGAACACCCCCTCCTCAATCGGACCCTCTGCTGTGGGAGAAACCAAGGTGACCCCCTCAGATTGGGGTCGGAGAACCCACCAATGGCCGTTCGCCTTGGGATTCTGAGCAGTTTTTCCCCCCCTACCCCAATCCTACAGGTCGTCCTCGACTTACGACCAAAAGTCAGTGCCTCCCCCCCCCTTTCAGTCGTTAAACGAGGCATTTGTTACGGGAGCCTTGCCCCGTTGTTGTTTTTTCCGCCACCGTGGTTGAGCGAACCGCTGCAGCGGTTCTGTTAGTTAAGACGGCTGCTCGGGGAATTCCGGTTTCCCTCAGTGACGTCGCTGGCGGGAAGGTCGCAAAAGGGGGAATCACCTCCCCGGGACGCCGCGACCGTCATAAATCCGAATCAGTTACCCAGCGGCTGAATTGTGATCACGCTGGGGATGCTTCAACGGTCGCAAGTGTGGAGAATGGCCCGGCGTCACTTTCGTCCGTGCCATTGTTAAAACTCTGACGGGTCACTAAGTGAATCGTTGTAAGTCGAGGACTAGCTGCACAAAAGGGAATTTCTCCATCGCTACATTACGACCACAACTGAGCCCAAGACCTAGGTTGCTAAGCGAAACATTTGCTCCTTGGGTTCTGCCCCATTTTACAAGCTTTCTTGCCACTGTTAAAGTCAGTCACACGGTTGTTAAGTGAATCTGCTCAGGGAGTCACGAAGAACGATCAGCTGCCGTGATTCGCTTAACAACGGTGGCAAGAAAGGTCGTAAAATTGGGCAAAATTTGCTTAACGACAATTTCACTTAGCAAGAGAAATTTGGGGCTCAATTGTGGTCGTAAGTCGAGGGCTTTCAAACATTTAGATTTTGCCTTTGGCCCCAAAATTCATAGATAGATAGATAGATAGATAGATAGATAGATAGATAGATAGATAGAATATAGATAGATAGATAGAAGATAGATAGATGGTAGATAGATAGATAGATAGATAGATAGATAGATAGATAGATAGATAGAAAGAAGATAGATAGATA
The DNA here is from genome assembly GCF_028640845.1 of Ahaetulla prasina. Classification (NCBI taxonomy): domain Eukaryota; kingdom Metazoa; phylum Chordata; class Lepidosauria; order Squamata; family Colubridae; genus Ahaetulla; species Ahaetulla prasina. The sequence goes on from NC_080542.1 coordinate 2,105,623, forward strand.
GGAAGATAGATAGATAGAAAGAATATAGATAGATAGATAGATAGATGATAGATAGATAGATAGATAGATAGATAGATAGATAGATAGATAGATAGATAGATAGATAGATAGATAGATAGATAGATAGATAGATATAGATAGATAGATAGATAGATAGATAGATAGATAGATAGATAGATAGATAGATAGATAGATAGATAGATAGATAGATAGATAGATAGATAGATAGATAGAAGATAGATAGATAGATAGATAGATAGATAGATAGATAGATAGATAGATAGATAGATAGATAGATAGATAGATAGATAGATAGATAGATAGATAGGAAGATAGATAGATAGAAGGAAGATAGATAGATAGATAGATAGATAGATAGATAGGAAGATAGATAGATAGAAGGAAGATAGATAGATAGATAGATAGATAGATAGATAGATAGATAGATAGGAAGATAGATAGATAGAAGGAATATAGATAGATAGATAGAAGGAAGATAGATAGATAGAAGGAAGATAGATAGATAGATAGATAGATAGATAGATAGATAGATAGATAGATAGATAGATAGATAGATAGATAGGAAGATAGATAGATAGAAGGAATATAGATAGATAGATAGATAGATAGAAGGAAGATAGATAGATAGAAGGAAGATAGATAGATAGATAGATAGATAGATAGATAGATAGATAGATAGATAGATAGATAGATAGATAGATAGATAGATAGATAGATATCCTCACTTCCTAATGCAGTTTTTTTTCCCCATAATGTTTTTCCCCCCTTCTGTTAACTCAGCAGAATAAAAGGCAATTTGTCTGGGCCTTTATTTAAATTTTAATCTGCAAAAAAAAAAAAAAAAAAAGAATTGTGGGGGGAAAAAAAAAGCTTGAAAGGCTTTTGGAAAATGTAGGTTAAGTCAGAGCAGAATTTTAAAAGCCCTCCATTAAATCAGCCCCATCCATCTTCAGGCCAGAAGAGATTTAAAATGGAGAGAAGGGGACCAAAAAAAACAACAACTCTTCAAAACAGCATCAAGGTTTGGAAAAGGTTCATTAGAGCATTTAACCAATTGTCTTAATGGTTTTTTTTAAAAAAAATATGCCTCGTAAATTCCCTGAAACCTGCAATTGCATATCTTTCTTCATTTAAAACAAGTTTCTCTCTTTTCTTTCTTTTTTTTCTCTTTTTTCTTTCTGTTTCTTCCTTTTTCTCTCTCTTTCTTTCCGTCTTCCTTCCTTCCCTTCCTTGCTTCTTTCAATAACATTTCAGATCAGCGATTTTCTTTCTTTCTTTTCTTCTTCCTTCCCTACTTTCTTTTTCTTTCTTTCTTTCTCTCTTTTCTTTTCTTTCTTTCACTCTCCCTTCCTTCCCTTCCTTGCTTCTTTCAATCATATTTCAGCTAAATGACTTTCTTTCTTTGTTTCTTTTCTTCTTCCTTCCCTACTTTCTTTTTCTTTCTTTCTCTCTTTTCTTTTCTTTCTTCCCTTCCCTTCCTTGCTTCTTTCAATCATATTTCAGCTAAGTGACTTTCTTTCTTTCTTTCTTTTCCTTCCTTCCTTCCTTCCTTCTTTCCTTCCTTCCTTCCTTCCTTTCAGAATAGAATAGAATAGAATAGAATAGAATAGAATAGAATAGAATAGAATAGAATAGAATAGAATTTTTATTGGCCAAGTGTGATTGGACACACAAGGAATTTGTCTTGGTGCATAGGCTCTCATTGTACATAAAAAAAGAAGATACGTTCATCAAGGTACAACATTTACAACAATAGGATAGGATAGGATAGGATAGGACAGGATTTATTGGCCAAGTGTGATTGGACACACAAGGAATTTGTCTTGGTGCATATGCTCTCAGTGTGCGTAAAAGAAAAAATAGGATAGGATAGAATTGAATAGAATCATTAGAATACAATAATATAAGAGAATAGAATTAGAATAGAATCATTAAAATAGAATAGAATAATATATAGAGAATAGAATAGAATAATAGAGAATAGAATAGAATTAGAATAGAACAGAATCATTAGAATAGAATAGAATAATATATAGAGAGTAAAATAGAATAATATATAGAGAATAGAATAGAATTAGAATAGAACAGAATCATTAGACTAGAATAGAATAATATAGAAAGAGTAAAATAGAATAATATATAGAGAATAGAATAGAATAATAGAGAATAGAATAGAATTAGAATAGAACAGAATCATTAGAATAGAATAGAATAATATATAGAGAGTAAAATAGAATAATATATAGAGAATAGAATAGAATTAGAATAGAACAGAATCATTAGACTAGAATAGAATAATATAGAAAGAATAAAATAGAATAATATATAGAGAATAGAATAGAATAATATATAGAGAATAGAATAGAATAATAGAGAATAGAATAGAATTAGAATAGAACAGAATCATTAGAATAGAATAGAATAATATATAGAGAGTAAAATAGAATAATATATAGAGAATAGAATAGAATTAGAATAGAACAGAATCATTAGACTAGAATAGAATAATATAGAGAGAATAAAATAGAATAATATAGAGAGAATAGAATAGAATAATAGAGAATAGAATAGAATTAGAATAGAATCATTAGAATAGAGTCATTAGAATAGAATAGAATAATGAGAATAGAATAGAATAAGAATAGAATAGAATCTAGAAGGGACCTTGGAGGTCTTCTAGTCCAGCCCCCCAACCTATAACATTTCAGCCAAGAGACTTTCTTCCCCCCAAAGGAGAAGAGAGATGGAATTGTCTAAATATGCAGAAGGGATTCCGAATCTGGGTCAGAAGAGGAAAACCTTTCCCTGGAATCCAGTCCCCATAACTAGGGCATCAGAGTATTCCCATTTGACAGAAGGGAAGACTGAGGCTAAGAGAGGCACCCAGGCCCAGCTCCACCCTCCGAAAGAATCTGGGACTTACGTAACCAGCTAGCTCCCTAACCCAGGTATTTTTTTTTTTAATCAAGCCCAAATTGCACAACCAGAAATGGAATCTGGGGCAGCCAAACAACCAAACCGCCCATTGCAGAGTTTTGGTAGGTCTTGCAAAAGCGATGAGGCATCTCTGATGTATTTCAATTGTGTCACCTCTCGCCATAATCCACACTAATCGGGCCGCCCGCAGAAGACAGAATAAACCCGGGATAATCTCGGCGGCTCCTTCCGGCGAACTTTAACCTCCCGGGGGGGTTAAATAATACCCAATCCACTAACCCACCTTTCCGTCAAGGTGTTAAAAAAACCAAACAAACCCCACCCCTCCCCGGGAATTTGGTTCGCCTTTTAAACCCCGAGCAAAGGGCAAGTTTAGCAGAGATTTTCCCTAAAAGCTGGAAAAAAAAAAGATCCTTTTAAAGGAAGATGGTAGCCCACAAGCCTTGGTCTTGCAAGGCCATGTGGTTGAGCCAAATTTTTTTTGGGTGGGTGGGGGAGCAGATACCTCCTTCCTTCTCAACATCCCCCCCCCACCGTTCTTCTCTCCCTCCTTCCCCAGAGCCTCACCCCCAAAAACCAGCAAGGATGAGGTGCAACACCAAAGAGATTGGACCACCGTTTGCCTGAAATGGTGTTAGGGCCTCCTCTTTGAGCGGATGGGGAGGGTTGGGCTAGATGACCTCCAAGGTCCCTCCCTAACTCTGTTCCCCTGTTAGTGGAACAACTTGCTTCCAGAAATTGTGGGTGCTCCATTCCTGGAGGCTTTTAAGAAGAGATTGGACAATAATTTGTCTGGCGTTGTATGTAGGGTCTCCTGTTTGAGCGAGGGGTTGGGTTAGATGACCTCCAAGGTCCCTTTCAACTCTGTTCCCCAGTTAGTGGAACAACTTGCTTCCAGAAATTGTGGGTGCTCCATTCCTGGAGATATTGGACAATTGTCTGGCGTCGTATGTAGGGTCTCCTGTTTGAGCGAGGGGTTGGGCTAGATGACCTCCAAGTTCCCTTCCAGCTCTGTTCTCCTGTTAGTGGAATGACTTACTTCCAGAAATTATGGGTGCTCCATTCCTGGAGGCTTTTAAGATTTTGGACAATAATTTGTCCGACGTTATATATAGGGTCTCCTGTTTGAGCGAGGGGTTGGGCTAGATGACCTCCAAGGTCCCTCCCTAACTCCGTTCTCCTGTTAGTGGAACGACTTACTTCCAGAAATTGTGGGTGCTCCATCCCTGGAGGCTTTTAAGAAGAGATTGGACAGTCATTTGTCTGAAATGGGACAAGATTTCCTGCTTGTGCAGGGGGTTGGGCTAGATGACCTCCAAGGTCCCTCTCAACTCTGTTGCTCAGTTATTCAGCGGAATGGTTTGCCTTCAAGAAGTTGTGGGTGCTCCATCAGCGGAGGCTTTTAAGATATTGGACAACAATTTGTCTGACATTGTATTGGGTCTCCTGTTTGAGCGAGGGGTTGGGCTAGATGACCTCCAAGGTCCCTCCCTAACTCTGTTCTCCTGTTAGTGGAATGACTTACTTCCAGAAATTGTGGGTGCTCCATCACTGGAGGCTTTTTTAAGAAAAAAACTAGACAATCCAATCTCTTTGGCTGAAACTATTTCCTGCTTGAGCAGGGGGTTGGACTAGAAGATCTCCAAGGTCCCCCTTCCGACTCTGGGTTAATTCTGGCATCTTCTTAGCCCTTGCATTTTAAATTTTCCTTGCCGCCTAGCGTCCCTCATTTGGATGGATGGCCACAGACATCGAATAAATAACTAAATAAATAATAGTTCCCCTTCTATTCAAAGATTCCCTTCCCATCCTCCTCCTCCTCCTCCTCCTCCTCCTCCTCTTCGCAGGTTGCTCTGCCAGCTGCAGAAAAATGGGCCAACACTGCACCAGCTCCCCCCCCCTTCCAGCCGGCACGAACTCCCCGTCTTTCTCTGCAGAAGCACAGGAAATAAAAGTCCCCCACCTCACCCGACATTGCCAAGCGGGTAACAAAACTTATTTTCTTCCCCTCTTCCTCCCTTCCCTATCTCTCCAGGTAGTAGCTTTCTGCACTACCTGAAGAGGTGGGGAAAGGGTCTTTTGCTCATCCTGCTCCCCCACTTTCAAAAATGGGGCTCCCCTCACCCAACCCCAAGCTTGGCCCAACCCCAAGCTAGAGCCTGGCTGCGTTTGGATCAGTCGCCTTTTCTCAAAAAACGAGACAGCTTGGAGTCTTATATTTTGTTGGTATCTTTTACTGATACTATGTATTGCAGATGTAAGTTTATCTACAATATTTTTTGGCAAATAGAAGCACCTTTAATTTGCAAGGTTTATGGCCAACATGAGTGGCAATATTTCTTGCAAACATTAATTGGCATGTTTTATTTGTAATATTTGTTGCAGATCTAAGTTTACCTGCAATATTTTTGGCAAACAGAAGAATCTTTGATTTGCAATATTTATGGCCACTGTAAGTTCATTTGCAGTATTTATTGCAAATATAAATTGGTATCTTTTTATTTGTAGTATTTACTGCAGATATGAGCTTATCTGCAATATTTTTGGCAAATAGAAGTATCTTTGATTTGCCATATTTATGACCAACATAAGTTTATTTGCAATATTTATTGCAAACATTAATTGGTATATGTTATTTGTAATATTTACTGCAGATATGAGTATGTGCAATATTTTTGGCAAAAAGAACTATCTTTCATTTGCAATATTTAGTGCAAACATTAATTGGTATCTTTTATTTGTAATATTTACTGCAGATATAAGTTTATCTGCAATATTTTTGACAAATAGAACTATCTTTGATTTGAAATATTTAGTGCAAACATTAATTGGTATCTTTTAGTTGTAATATTTACTGCAGATATAAGTTTATCTGCAATATTTTTGGCAAATAGAAGTATCTTTGTTTTGCCATATTTATGGCCAACATAATTTGCAATATTTATTTATTGAAAGTATTAAATGGTATCTTTTTTTTTTTTTGTAATATTTACTGCAGACCTGAGTTTACCTGCAATATTTTTGGCAAACAATAAGATCTTTGATTTGCGATACGTCTGGCCAATCTAAGTTCATTCGCAGTATTTGTGGCCAATATCATTCGGTATGTTTTATCCGTGATATTTGCGACCTGCCCCGCTTTTGCAAGGCCTGGGCAGCGCAGAAAGAGGCGAACATAAAAATAACCCCACCGAACCACCGATAATGCCCACGTGAGCACGCTCACCCAGAATCACCTGCCAGAGCCACCGGGGGTCAAAGGTCAAGTGGAACACACAACCCTTTTTAAAACATCAGCTGCATCCCCCACAACAAAAGTTCCCAGTTGGGTTTTACTGGCGAATCCAGCCCTCTCTGCAAAGCAAAAAAGCAAGCCAGCGATAATTTGGGGCTGGGTGGGATGGCATAGAGAGAGGAGGGGGGGATCTCCAGAGAAGCAGACCTGGGTTTTCAAGGGGATTGTAAGAGCTCAGCTGTGAGACCGACAGCCAGTCTCCCTCCCTCCCTCCCTCCCTTCTAGGGTTGGAAAGTCTAAGAATAATGCAGTATATTTTTTTTTAGCTCTTGTCAAAGAAGACTGCAAGAATCTTTGCAAAGGAAAAAGTGGCTTTATGGAGTTGGAAGGCGAAGGAGGGGGAGGAAATTAACGGGGGGGGGGGAGAGAGAAAGGAGGTCAGATTGGTGGATAAGGAAGGAAGGAAGCAGAAAGAAAAAGGAAGGAAAAGATAGAAAGAAGGAAAAAAGAAGAGGCAGAAGGAAAAAAAGGAAGGAAAAGAAAGAGGGAAGGAAGGAAGAGGTGAGGCAGAAAGAAAGAGAAAATGGAAAGGAAGGAAGGAGAGGCAGAAAGAGAGAGAAAGAAAGAAAGTGGGAGAAGGAAGGAAGGTGGCAGAAAGAAAAAGGAAGGAAAAGACAGAAAGAAGGAAAGAAGGAAGGAAGAAAAGGCAGAAGGAAAAAAGGAAGGAAGAGAAAGAGGGAAGTAAGGAGGAAGAGGTGAGGCAGAAAGAAAGAGAAAAAGGAAAGGAAGGAAGGAGAGGCAGAAAGAGAGAGAAAGAAAGAAGTGGGAGAAGGAAGGAAGGAGGCAGAAAGAAAAAAGGAAGGAAAAGAGAAAGAAGGAAAGAAGGGGTGAGGCAGAAAGAAAGAAAATGGAAAGGAAGGAAGGAGAGGCAGAAAGAGAAACAGAAAGAAGGAAGAGAAAGAAGGGAAGAAGGAAGAAGAGGCAGAAGGAAGGAAGGAAGGGGTGAGGCAGAACAAGGGAAGGAGAGGCAGAAAGAGAGAAAAGGAAGGAAGGAAAGAAACAAAGAAAAGAAAGAAGTGGGAGAAGGAAGGAGAGGCAGAGAAAGACAAAAAGAAAGGAAGAGAAAGAGAAGGAAGGAAGGAAGGAAAGAAAGAAAGAGAGAAAGAAAGAAAATAGACTGATAAAGAGACATTTTTAAAGAGGCCAATTCTTTAAAAGAATCTCCATGCCACATTCAAGAGAACTGCTCCCTGTCTGGAAATCCTGCTCTTGCCCTCCCCCCTCAAAACCCCCTCCCCACATTTCTTTCACTCTCACCCACCTACCCCTCTCTTTCTATAAGCCCAGCCCCCAACCCACCAGGATCAAGGCCCCCTTCCTTCCTTCCCAAGGAACTTTTAATCTCACCGCCAGGCAGAAGCTTCCAGAGTTATATTTTAATTTTTAATAATTTTGGCTCCTGAAAACTCCCCAGGCTCCCCTTTACAGGGGTCCGGTGGGGGAGGAGGAGACAGGAGACAGGGCGTGGGGGGGGGGGAGCCAAAATGAAAAATATTTGAGAGAAGGGAGAAGGGAATGGGGTGGAGGGGGGGGGGAAATGCACGGATTGGCAGTAGCGATATTTCGGGAATAAGGGAAGGCATCTCTCTTTCTTCTCCCCCCCCACCCCTTAAAATTAGAGAATGGCAACCCAGATGCCAACCGGTGCCAACTGCATTTAGACTGAAAAAAATGCCTACATTCAGAGAGAGGCAAGCTGGGGGGGGGGGCATCGGAAGATGTCTAAGGGAGGGAGAGGCCAGGAAAGAAGCCACCTCGAAGCCCCCTCCCCTCTTTCCCTCCAGTACTGGGAGGGAACTGCTGGACAGATTGGGCAGCCATGGGGGAGCGCCCCCCTCCCAGGGGCAGCCAAGCCCACCCACCCCCACCCACCCCTTTTAGCAGAAGGAAATCCATGACCTATTTCTCGTTCGCTCTCTCTCTCCATAGGCCTCTTGGGAAGGTTGGGGAGGGGGGGGGTTTGAGAGAAAGGAAGATGTTCTCCCCCTCCCCAAAAGGCGGGGCTTAGTAAAAACGCAGCCCCCTTCCTCCTTTGTGACACCCCCACCCCTCCATCCCCTGACCGTGGGAATGCTGACCCGGGAAGCCCCCCTCCTCAAATCACTGAATGCCATCTCAATATTGCTCCCATCCTTTTCAGTGGATTAAAAACAACAACAACAACAACATAGCCAAATCTCGGCTAGATAAAACCTCCCTGCGCCCCCCATTCCCACCCCCACCCGTTTTTAAAACCCCTCTCCGACACAAAACACACACAGAAGACCCCTCCCCAAAAATTGAATTCTGCATTCACCGGCTGGCTTTTCGCCCTTCTCTTTCGTGGTATTTTTTGGTTTGGTTTGGTTTGGTTTTTCCTGCGGCCCCTGCAGTTTGCCCCCCCCCACCACAAAGAAAAATAGACGGCCCCCCCTCCCCATTTAACGCCCTGTACCCTGGAGCACGATTTACGAGGCTGATTTTGTCGCAATCGCGGTAGAAGCGCTCCGGGGTTTTTTATCTAAGGGAGAGATAAGCGGCCGCTTTGAAGCTTTCCAAACCCCCACCTCCCTCTCGGACACCCCCCTCCCCAAAGTCATCAAGTCGTCTTCAGGAACATCGCAAAGGTCACATTCCCAGCCTTAGCTTCTCCATACACATCCCCCCCCACTCTCTCTCTTCCACCTCCCAGCCCCGCTATTCCCAAACCCCCCGCGTCCGGACAAGTCCGGCCGGCAGGTAAAAGAGACCACGACAGGTGGGATGGGTTGGATGGAGTGAGGGGGTGGGGGGGATGCACGAGACCCTTCCCCCCGCTTTCGGCTTTAGAGGGAGCTTGGAGGGGAGACGGGGGGGGTGTCCCCCTCCTGCCTCCCCCACACCCCAGTCAAAATGCTTTGAAAGGAAAAATAAGAGGGGAGGGGATCCTTTTTCTCTCTCCCCCTCCCCATTGGAGACCCCTGGCAAAGGAAACGTCCTTTGAGCCACACACCCCCACCCCACTGTCATTAAACGGAGCATGCCTCTCGCTTCCTCCCATCCTTCCTCAAGCTTTTGAAGACCCCCCCGTCCCCTCCCTCAAGGCAAAAATCTGCTTGAGCCGGTTTTTCCTAGCCCCCCCCTTCCCCAATCTTAATGTGAGGGGGGTGCAGAGGCTCCCCTTGGCAAAGAGACCCCCCCAAGCCACGGCTCAGCCCTCCCCCCTCTTCCCCCTCTAGAGAGAGAGACGCAGGCAGGAGGTGGGGGAGGGGGGAGAAAGGCAGCTCTGGCTCTTCCTGAAACCCCCCCCTCCCCACCCACCTACTCCCAGCCCCACAGACGCCGCGAGGCTCACCCCAGCTGCTGCCGGTGCGCCCCATAAACTGGTGGGTGCGGGGGTTCCAGACGAACTCCTTCCATTCGTGCATCACCTGCCCGCAGGTCTTCTTCTCCTTCTCGACGGCCATGGCGGGGGCTGGGAGGGGGGGGGGGTTGCAAAAAAAAAAAAAACCAAAAAAGAAGAAGGAGGAGAAGAAGAAGAAGCCGCTCAGGGCCTTTGCCACCCGAAGCAAAACAGGTGAGCTGCTGCCTGGAGCCCAAGCCGGAGCAAGGTGAGCGAGCCGAGATGCTCCGAAGGCGAAGAGGATTCCGGGCGAAGCCGCCGCCGCTTTTAATCTCTCCCTCGGGCCCCGCCCCCTTCATCCATATGCAAATCGGGCGCCTCTTCAGCCCGGCCCACCTGCGACCCCTCCTCCCCTCTCTCTCTCTCCCCCACCCACCCCAACCCCACTTTCCCAGCCGGTTTCTTGCAGGGGTCTTGGAGCCTGGGCGGGGGTCCGGATCCAGCAGCAGCCTTTTCGTCCTGGGGGCTGCATTCCTTGGACTGACCTGCTTGAGAAAGAGAAAGAGAAAGAGAGAGATTAGAGAGAGAGAGAGAAATAGAGATGGGTGGATGGATGGAGAGAGAGAGATTAGAGAGAAATAGAGATGGATGGATGGAGAGAGAGAGAGATTAGAGAGAGAGAGATAGAAATAGAGAAGGATGGAGGATGGATGGATGGAGAGAGAGAGAGATGAGAGAGAGAGAGAAATAGAGATGGATAGATGGATGGAGAGAGAGAGATTAGAGAGAGAGAGAGAGAAATAGAGATGGGTGGATGGATGGAGAGAGAGAGATTAGAGAGAGAGAGAGAAATAGAGATGGATGGATGGAGAGAGAGAGAGATTATATATAGAGAGATAGAAATAGAGAAGGATGGAGGATGGATGGATGGAGAGAGATTAGAGAGAGAGAGAGAAATAGAGATGGATAGATGGATGGAGAGAGAGAGATTAGAGAGAGAGAGAGAAATAGAGATGGATGGAGGATGGATAGATGGATGGAGAGAGAGAGATTAGAGAGAGAGAGAGAAATAGAGATGGATGGATGGATGGAGAGAGAGAGAGAGATTATAGAGAGAGAGATAGAAATAGAGATGGATGGAGGATGGATGGATGGATGAAGAGAGAGAGATTAGAGAAAGAGAGAGAGAGAGAAATAGAGATGGATGGATGGATGGATGGAGAGAGACAGATAGATAGACAGACAGACAGACAGACAGACACAGAGGTTAGAGATAAAGATAGATAGATATAGAGATTAGAGAGAGAGAGAGACAGAGAGAGAGAAAGGGATTAGAGAGAGAGAGAGAAATAGAGATGGATGGAGAGATAGAGATAGAGAGACAGACACAGATAGATAGTTAAATATAGAGATAAATAGACAGAGAGAGAGAGATTAGAGGTAGATAGAGATAAATAGATATAGAGAGATTAGAGAGAGATGCAGAGAGACAGACAGAGATAGACAAAGAGACAGAGAGAGAGAGATTAGAGAGAGATAGAGAGAGAGACAGATAGATAGTTAAATATAGAGATAAATAGACAGAGAGAGAGAGATTAGAGAGAGATGCAGAGACAGAGAGACAGACAGAGATAGACAAAGAGACAGAGAGAGAGAGATTAGAGAGATAGAGAGAGACGGACAGACATAGACGAGAGATTAGAGAGAAAGAAAGAGAAAGAGAGAGAGAGAAAGAAAGAGAAAGAGAGGGATTTTATATATATATTAGAGATAACAGACAATTATTGTCTGATACCCCAGCTTTATTATTTTTATAAATACTTCAAGGTGGCAAAGGCCCCCAGTGCTCCTTCTTCCTCCTATTTTCCCCCCAACAACAATCCTATGAGGTAGGTTCAGCTGGAAGACCGAGGCACCCTTGGCCCAAAAGCCACCCAGATGCCTTTCATGCCTAAAAACGGGACTAGAACTCACCGCCACCCTGTCATTGGATCAAAGTCACCCGGCCGGCTTCCATGCCTAATGCGAGACTAGTACTCACCGTCTCCTGGTGATTGGCCCAAAGGCTTTTGTGCTTATGGCAGGACTAGAACGCAGAGCTTCCTGGCTTCTAACCTAGTTGCTTCGGTGGCAAGCTTCTTTCCTCAAAACTGAGAAGTGGCATCTCTTGAATGTGCGAATACACCACGGGTGTTTATGTGTGTATGTTGATGACACACACACTGCGACTGCGGTCTGTTCACCAAAACCACGGAACCAACATTTGACCCAGGCGGTTGAGCACAACGCAACACAACCTCCGCAACTTTTAAGATGGGCGGACTTCAACTCCCAGAATTCCCCAGCCAGCCACGTAGGGTAACTTTCTTAATAGAAGGTGGGTTTGCAGTAAGTGTAATATATCTTGACTTTGGCAAAGTGGGGGAAAAATAGCTGGCTGGGGAATTCTGGGAGTTGAAGTCCATGAGTCTTAAATCGGGGGTCTCCAACCTTGGCTACTTTAAGAGGTGTGGACTTCAACTCCCAGAATTCCCCAGCCAGCCACGTACGGTAACTTTCTTAATAGATGGTGGGTATGGAGTAAGCATAATATATCTTGACTTCGGCAAAGTGGGGGGAAAAAGAGAGCTGGCTGGGGAATTCTGGGAGTTGAAATCCAGGAGTCTTAAAGTTGCCAAGGTCGACAAACCCTGATTTACTCCAAGGTTTGAGGAAGGATGCCGTTGCATTGAGCCAACCCAGCAGAGCTTCAGGGGGAGCCCGCAGGACCTGTTATCTCTGGCGTCCCCTCCCTCCCTTCAAATGCCCAGCAAAGTGCCCCCCCCACTCTGTCCTTGAATTTGAATTACTACAAAGGAAAAAAAAGGAGGAGGAAGGAACATTTTAATAGATAGGTGTAGAAAGGTTTTTCTGATAAGAGGACAAATATCTCCGGTCAGCTGCACAGAATGGACATTCAGGCCCCTGGGAACTAGTCCAGCCAGCTCTGTCCTCTTACCTCACTAGGACGCCCAATGTTAAAATTCCCCTCCTTTCAAAGGCTAAAGGGAAAGGAAGGAAGGAAGGAAGGGAGGGAGGGAGGGAGGGAGAAAGAAAATACTTCAACAAAAAACATGGAAGTTATGAGGAAGGAAGGGAAGGAAAGAAGGAAGGAAGGAAGGAAGGAAAGAAAGAATGGAAGGAAGGAAGGAAGGAAAGAAAGAAAGAAAGAAAGAAAGAAGGAAATAAGAAAGAAAGAAAAGAAAGAAGAAAGAAAGAAAGAAAGAAAGAAAGAAAGAAAGAAGAAGCAGAAAAGAAGGAAGGAAGAAAGGATGGAAAAGAAAGAAAGAAAGAAAGAAAGAAAGAAAGAAAGAAAGGAGAAGCAGAAAGGAAAGGAAGGAAGGAAGGAAAGAAGGGCAAAAAGAAAAAGAAAGAGGGAAAGCAAGAGAGAGAAATAGAGGAAAAAGAGAAAAGAGAAATAGAAAGAAAAAAAACAGAAAAAGAAAGAAAGAAAGAAAGAAAGAAAGAAAGAAAGAAAGAAACGAGAAACAGAAAAGAAGGAAGGAAGGAAGGATGAGAAAGAAAGAAAGAAAGAAAGAAAGGAAGGAAGAAAGAAGCAGAAAGGGAAGGAAGGAAGGAAGGAAGGGCAAAAAGAAAAAGAAAGAGGGAAAGCAAGCGAGAGAAATAAGGAAAAAGAGGAAAGAGAAATAGAAAGAAAAAAAACAGAAAAGAAAAGAAAAGGAAGGAAAGAAAGAAAGAAAGAAAAATTGAGTAAGGCACCCAGAGTTGACTGGAGTGGGCAGACTGTGTGTGTGGATTATTTGACTTTGAACCTGCCTTTGGTCTGGGATTTCCTGCCCAGGCCTGCTTCTCCTTCCTCCCAACAATCCTGCGAGGTAGGCCGGGTGGCCCGAGAGACTGGTGGATTCGAGGGTGGATTCGAACTCGGGTCTTCCCAGTCCACAAACCCACCCACCCCTCAAAAAAAAAAAACAACAACCACATCCATAGCTGCGGTTGTGTAGAAACTGCACATCCTTGGCCTTCCTCGTCCCCAAGATTTTTGGGGTGCTGCTTCCCCTCAGTCCCACCCACCCCCCATGCAGTGGGCAAGACGAGGGAGACCCTCTCCTGCTTCACACACCCCCCTCCCAAGCCAGTCCCTTCTCCCCCAGCCCCCCCTCCCCAAGTGCAAAATATTTGAAATTATCTCCCCTCCCATCATCCTCTCCCTTAGGGCTTTGGAAAGGGGAGATGCCCTGCAGGGATTTTCCACTCCATTAAAATATCCCCCTCCTCACCTATTTACAATTCCTTACAAAAAAATGGAAATCGACAGGAGACCTTTGAGGTCTTATCTTGGTTCATTGATGGAGCTATTTCCTTATCATATTTTTCTTTCTTTCTTTCTTTCTTTCTTTCTTTCTTTCTTTCTTTCTTTCTTTCTTTCTTTCTTTCTTTCTTTCTTTTTTTTCAAAATCTGTTTTCCCTTGGGGGAGGGAACCGACCCTTGGCCCGGACCCCTTACTATAGTGTCTTGCAGCCTGGACATGAAGATGGATGGACTTTAAATTTTTTAAAAATTTAAATTTATACTATGAATTTTAATGGGGTTTTTAGAATTTTAAACGTTTTTTAAAGTTTTAGGCCAATCTTGTAATAAGTTTTTTAACTCTTGTTTTAATTGTATATTGTATTGTTTGTTTTTATTTTGGCTGTACACCGCCCTGAGTCCTTCGGGAGAAGGGCGGTATAGAAATCTAATAAATAATAATAAATAATAATAATGACTTCAACTTCCCAGAATTCCTCAGTTGGCATGATCATCTAGCCCAGGGGTCTCCAACCTTGGCAACTTTAAGACTCGTGGACTTCAACTCCCAGAATTCCCCAGCCAGCTCTCCCCCCCCCACTTTGCTGAATATCAAGATATATTACGCTTAACTGCATACCCATCCTCTATTAAGAAAGTTACCGTACGTGGCTGGCTGGGGAATTCTGGGAGTTGAAGTCCACAAGTCTTAAAGTGGCCAAGATTGGAGACCCCCGATCTAGCCCACTTTTAACCTCTTTATTCAATTTGTAGTTTGTCCTGGGTTATTCCCCCCTCCTCCTCCCCCCTCCCAACTTTGCAGAATTCCACCATCTACTCAGAAAATTACCCCATCAAAAAAAATGTAATAATTACCAATATTTAACAGTAATGGAGTCGGAAGGGACCTTGGAGGTCATCTAGCCCAACCCCGCTGCTCACGCAGGGGACCTATACTAGAGATTTGAACCACCTTTCTGATCGCCAAGCTCAGCGTCTTAGCCACTGAGCCCCCTAGCCAGGCCTATTTAGTTTAAATGTGGGGCTATAATAATAATAATAATAATAATAATAATAATAATAATAATAATAATAATAATAATAATAATAATAATAATAATATTTTAATTTGTATACCGCCCTTCTCCCGAAGGACTCAGGGCGGTGCACAGCCAGAATAAAAATACAAAGAAAAACAATACATATAATATTAAGAACACCCCTTAAAAAACTTATTCAATTGGCCGAAAATTTAAAATATAATAACACCCTATAAAAAATGTACAAAAATTTAAAACCCATAAAAACAAATTAAAAATTTAAAAATCAAGTAAATTTCAGTAAAAAAAAAAGTAAAGTAAAACTCAGATTTAAAATCTGAGTAAGCTCAGATCTTAGTGATTTTCAACTTGAGCCGCTTGATAGACGGATGGACTTCAACTCCCAGAATCCCCTGGCCAGCAGGTCAGTTTTCTGTTTAATTCTCATGCCATCGATCTCACGTTTTAACTTGTTTAAATGAATTTAGTTGGTTGTGGGTTATTTTCCCCCGACTTTTCTGACATCAAGATATATTACGTCTACTGCAGAGGGTGAACCTTTCTGCCATTTTGTGCCAAAAGTGGGGGTCCCGTGGGGGAGGGGGTCGTGCGTGTGTGTGACCGCACCCATAATTTTATGCGCCTTGCCCTCCTGCGCATCTGCAGGGACCCCCCCGCTTTTTGTACACGATGGCCCGGTAGGCCCATTTTTTGCTTTCCCCAGGATCCAAAGCCTTTCTATGAGTCTGGGGAGGGCCGAAACGACCTCCCCTCACCCCTGGAGGCCCTCCGGAGGCTGGAACTAGCCCATTTGGTGGATGGACTTCAACTCCCAGAATCCCCCCCCCACAGCTGGCAGTTGAGTTTCCCCTTTTAATTGTCACACTGGTTTTTAACTCGATTCCCCAGGCAGCCGATGACTTTTCCACTTAATGACGCCATCCAGTCCACTTTTAACTGGTTTGTTAAATTGTTATGGGTTATTTTTATTTTTATTTTCCAACTTGGCTGAAACCAAGGTATATTAGATCTGCCACCTTCCCACCGTCTATTAAAAAAAAACCAAAAAAACGGATCCAATTTTTTTTTTGGAATTCTGGGAGTTGAAGTCCACAAGTCTTAAAGGGACCAAGGTTGGAGACCCCTGGACTAGATGACCTCCAAGGTCCCTTCCCACTCTGTTACTGTGAAGGGAAATTTGATCTGCTTCAATGGGCTTCAAGTGGTCCATGTTGCTCTCTATAGCCCGGAAAGAGAGAAAATACTTCTGAATTTCACTCAGCCCACCTACCCAAATCCGCAGACGGGATTGGGGATTTGGAGAAGATCCGAGGTGGTGGTGGTGGGGGGAAAGGATGTGGATCCTCATCTTACGACCAACTTGCCTTCGCCCGCTGTGGATTCCGCTGCAAGGAGGTCAATTCCATCAAATTCCCCGTTTGCAAAAAGCGTTGAGCAAATGCTCTTAAAATATTCTGTGTTGCCGGCCGGCTAATCCCGATAAATCCGGCAGGATCTTTCATCCCCGCATTTCATCTGCATTCGATAAGATCCTGCGTAATCTCCTTCCTGCAGTGACCCGCGCGCGCGGAAAGGACGGCTTTCGAGAGGGAAAGAGGAATTTGATTTCCAGGGTGGGCTTGAGTGGGATTTGAACCCGGGTCCCACACACACACACCTGGCCAGTTTGAAGTATTCTCAAAACAAATATTTTTTTACATCTTTTATTGATTTAAGGAATGTGGCTCTTTGCACTTTGCTACAGGCCGTCCTCGACTTACGATCCTGACGGAGCCCAAAAGTTGACGTCGGTTAAGCGGGCCCTGCCCCATTTTACGACGTTGTTTGCCGCCGTCGTTAAGTGAATTGCTGGCTTGGCTCATCCGATGGTCGTTAAAAAGGGAATCTTTGATTTACAAGGATTCATTTTATGAGAGTTCTAAGTTACGACAAAGCTGGGGAAACGTGACTTGTCCTCAGAGTTATGACCGTTGACCCGCTCCTGTAGACATGGGATGGCAATTTGGGTGCTTGGCCCCTGTCTCAGATATACAACGGTTGCCGCATCCTGCGGTCACGCACGAACGCAATTTGAAACCTCCCCATCCAGCGTCTGACCAATCAGGGAGGATTGGATTCGTTTAACGACTGTGATTCACTTAACAACCGCGTAATGCCCTTCCCAAAATGGGCTTCGCTTAATGACCGTGTGAGTCACTTTGCAACCGTGGTAAAAAAAAAAATGGTTTGCAAAATCGGGTCTGGTCACTTCATGACTTGCTTAATGGACTGTATCACTTAGTGACTGTTTCGGTCGTAAGTCAAGGACTCCCTGTAAACTGGAATACAGACACGTGCAACGCCTCAGCAAACCAGGTTTGCAAGTGGTGAGTGAACCTCTTGAAGCCAGAACCCTCCTCTCTTTCCTGCTCCAGGAGCACAGGGAGTCCTCGACTTGTGACAGTCCACTTAGTGACCATTCAAAGTTACCACAGCACCGTAAAAATGGACTTGGGAGCGTTTTGTTTTTCACAATTGACAACCGTCGCCTCATCCCGATGATCACCTGATCAAAACTTGGCCACTGACTCGTATTTACGACCGTCGTAGTATCCCGCGGGCGGGGGGGGGGGAGAGAGTCACCTGATCTCCTTTTGCAATCTTCCCGCCAGCAAAATCAAGGATGGGGGAACCAGACTCCCTCAACAACCTGATTTGAAGCCGTAGCGATTCACTTAACAACGGCGGGCGGCAAGGAAGGGGTCTAAACGGGGGGCGAAGTTCGCTCGACCGCCGTCTCGCTCAGCGACGGCTTTCATCGTGGACGTTAAGTTCGAGGACTGCCTGCGCAGATCAGGGTCCTACGGTCACGTTGCCCCCCCCCCTCCGCCTTGCCCTCCTGCCCCAATTCCTGCCACCTCCTCGTTCCTCCGACGGACGGATAGATAGAAACCCAGCCGGGGAGGAAAAGGAGAAAAAAACAACAACCAAACCACGCCTGTGGTTATTGTTGTTAATTAAGTGTTGAGACACAACGATACCTCTCGTTTCTTTTCCGAGCTCAGCCAGAATTTGGACACCCCAATTTGAATGCCGGCATAATTCCTCTTCGGAATTTTCTCTCTCGATGTCACCAGCGGGACAGGAAGCAGCCCATTTGCACCCAGGTTTCGAGGGCACCCCAACAAAATTTGGGTCACACACTTTTGTGCAGCGATGATGCAACGGGAGAGAGGGAGGAGTCGCCTGCCTTCTGCCAGGGGTGTCTAACTGGGGAACTTCAACTCCCAGAATCTCCCCCCCCCATCGGCCCGACTTTGGCGGCTTTGAAGACCCGCGGACTTCCATCTCCCAGAATCCCCCAGCCAGCCGTCTTGACTGGGGGATTCTGGGAGTTGAAGTCCACAGGTTGGGAAGTTGCCAAAGATTGAAAGACGCTAGTTCGAGGATAGGGATCTCCGACTTTAGCGATTGGAAGACGTGCGGATTTCAATTCCCAGAATTCCACCATCAATTCAATCGTAGCGATCTTAAGATGGGTGGACTTCCATCTCCCAGAATTCCCCCAGCCAGCCATCTTGACTGGGGAATTCTGGGAGCTGAAGGCCACACGTCATAAAAGTTGCCAGGATTGAAAAAGGCCGTCCTAGGACAGGGGTCTCCAACCTTGGCAATTTTAAAACGTGTGGACTTCAACTCCCAGAATCCCCCAGTCAGTTCAATCGTAGCGACTTCCCAACCTGCGGACTTCAACTCCCAGAATCCCCCAGTCAGTTCAATCGTAGCGACTTCCCGACCTGCGGACTTCAACTCCCAGAATTCCCCAACTAGTCCAACCTTTGCAATTTGAAAGACCTGTGGACTTCAACTCCCAGAATCCCCCAGTCAGTTCAATCGTAGCGACTTCCAGACCTGTAGACTTCAACTCCCAGAATTCCCCAGCCAGCCATCTTGACTGGGGAATTCTGGGAGTTGAAGTCCGCACATCTTAAAAGTTACCCACATTTTTTTTTAAAAAAAATGCTTGTTCTAGATCTCTAGATCTAGATCTAGATCTAGATCTAGATCTCCAAATTTGGCCACTACAAAACTTGTGGGCTTCAACTCCCAGAATCCCCCAGCCAGCATGCCCCCGACTTACGACCACAATTGGAGCAAAAATTTCCATCACTAAACAAGGCAACTTAATGAGCCCTTCTTCTTCTTTTTTTCCCCGCCACGGTGGATAAGCGAATCCCCGTGGCCATTAAGTGAATCAGGTCATCGTTAAGCGAATTCCTGCAGTTGTTTACATGAATCAGGCGGTCGTTAAGCGAATCGAACTCCCACCCCCACCCCCCGTGAACTTGACTTTGCATGGAAAGTCCAGGAATTGGAAAGAAGAGGGTAACCGAAAAGGGGGGAAGAGGCAAATCTGTCCCTTCAGACGGGAGGGGGAGGGACTACAGCTCCCATAATGCCTTGCGGGCAGCGCCTGAAATGGAGGATTCTGGGAAACGTGGTCCAGCTCTGACTCCATTCAGCTCAATAGAGCTGCTTTCAAGCTGGTACCAGAGAACGAGTCCGGGGACGTGCCAAGCAGTCTAGCATTGGGGGGGGCACTCCCCCCACCCAATTTGGGGGTGGCACAAGTGGGCCAGTGTCCTCAAGAAAAGGGGGACCCAGCCCCCCCTTTTCTTGAGAAGTGGGCAGGCGCCGAAATCCCTGACCCACATACACAGACCCAGCCCTCTGCCCTGGCATTGTCACCAAAGTTTTTTTCCTCTTCCTGGAATCTGGGTTAAGTGCCAGGCAGATGATGCGACGCAGGTCTTGCTGGGTCAGGAAAGCAGGAATCGCCCCCGGAAGGAATTTGAACCCAGGATCCTAGAGGTTTCTATCCTCCCCTCCCTCGGGAATTGAGGTTAATCCTTTCAGAATCCCGGCAGGCGTCGACGGTCATCCGTCTTCTCGTTGACAGCAGAATATTTCCCAAATTTAATTAGATTTATTCACACGCAGGGAGTCCTCGACTTACAACGGCCCGTGTAGCGACCGTTCGATGTCCCAACGTCACTGGGGGGGGGGGGAAAGGGAATTGGGGGCCGCATTTTTCGCGCTCGACGACTGTTGCGGCTTCCCCGTGGGTCTCGAAACTCAGCCGCTGGGGCCGTTCCCGTCGCTAAGCGAGACCGCTGTGAAGTGATTAAGTGAATCGCTGCAGCCGGCGACACGGTCGTTAAGTGAATCCGGTTTCCCCGGCGACTTCGCTGGTCCGAAAGGTCTCAAAAGGGGGATCGCGTGACAGAAACGCACACCCCTGGTAGACGTTGCGACCGTCGTAAATACGAGTCGGTCGCCGAGCGTCTGAATCGTGACCCCCCGGGGACGTAAGTGTGAAACACGGCCCTAAGTCCCGTTTTCCAGGTCCGTTGGGGCTTCGAAGGGTCACTAAACGAACCGCCGTAACTAGAGGACCAGACTGTATTTTCACGGGGATGTATCGGACACGAATAAACGAAGCAGGCCGGGCGATGGCGGTGCCAGAGGTCAACACTGCAGGGCAAGCACATACATACATACACAAACACAACACACACAGAAACACACCAACTCATAGAGGTGCGTGTCAGCCTTCCAAGAATGGAGATTTTCGTGTCCTGCCCCCCCTCTCCTGGACTCTGCGTTCCCCCAGGCGACTGACCCAAACCAGCTGGGCAGGAATCCAGGGGGTGGAAGGTGGGGAACGACCCCAGACCGGTTTACTCCGGTTTGCCAATCGTGGTTTGTGGCTGCAGGGGGGAACGGGGTGACGGAAGGGCAAGGGGTAGTCGGTCGGCAGCCCCTGCTCCTTCGTGGTCGCACTGCGCATCGGTTTTCCCCCTGCGTGAACTTTTAAGACAAAAGCTGTCTCTTCCTCAATGAGATCTGACGTCATGCCACGTCTTTAGGGAAGAGAGGTTCGGCTCAGAGACTGTGCCCCGCCTCTTATGGTGGTTGCATAGAGTTTGTCCACGTTGGAAACTTGAAGAGGGGTGGACTTCAACGCCCAGAATTCCCTAGTTAGTCTGATTTAAGAGAGTAGACTTTGACTCCCAGAATTCCCTAGCTAGTCCGCTTTAAGAGGGGTGGACTTCAACTCCCAGAATTCCCTAGCTAGTCTGATTTAAGAGAGTGGACTTTGACTCCCAGAATTCCTTAGCTAGTCCACTTTAAGACGGGTGGACTTCGACTCCCAGAATTCCTTAGCTAGTCCGCTTTAAGAGACTGGACTTTGACTCCCAGAATTCCCTAGCTAGTCTGCTTTAAGACGGGTGGACTTTGACTCCCAGAATTCCCTAGCTAGTCTGCTTTAAGACGGGTGGACTCCAACTCCCAGAATTCCCTAGCTAGTCTGCTTTAAGAGAGTGGACTTTGACTCCCAGAATTCCCTAGCTAGTCTGCTTTAAGACGGGTGGACTTCAACTCCCAGAATTCCCCAGCCAACATGCAAAAGTCAGCACGGCCTATATTCCTAACAATTGCCCTAATTTTTCTAATCTGTAACTGTGTGGGAAGTTTTATTCCCAGAATCTCTAGCTGGCTGGCTGGAATTCAGGGAGTTCCACTCTCAGACTGATCCCCTGTGAAGGGTTGACAGTTTCCTGAGCATGTTCTGAGTGCCTGGGCCTAGGAAGAGGCGTTTAGCAGGGTCAAAGCTTTTAATGATCACAGCTGAGGAGGAAGCCATGCTGGCTGGGGAATTCTGGGAGTTGAAGTCCACCCATCTTCAAGCGGAGAAACATTGTGGGCTCTATGCGCCACCTGGTGGTGACAAGTGGTATTTCACATTAATCTAGAATAGATCAGCCAAACAGAAATTCAGCAAAAAAAAAGAAGGAATCCAAGGTAGTTCTTGATTTACGACGGCTCGTTTAGTGACTGTTCAAAGTTAAAACGGCACTGCAAAAAGTGACTTATGACCATTTTTCACACGACTGTTGCAGCACCCCTATGGTTATGTGAACAAAATTCAGATGCTTGGCCACCAACTTGGATTTATGAAGGTCTAGTCTAGTCTAGTCTATTCTCTATTTATTCTATTCTATTCTATTCTATTCTGTTCTCTATTCTATTCTATTCTATTCTATTCTATTCTATTCTATTCTATTCTATTCTTTCTTATTCTATTCTATTCTTTCTTTCTTTATTCTATTCCCTGTTCTGTTCTATTCTATTCTATCTATTCTTTTTCTATTCTATTCTATCCCTCTTCTCTTCTCTTCTCTTCTCTTCTCTTCTCTTCTCTTCTCTTCTCTTCTCTTCTCTTCTCTTCTCTTCTCTTCTCTTCTCTTCTCTTCTCTTCTCTTCTCTTCTCTTCTCTTCTCTTCTCTTCTCTTCTCTTCTCCTCTCCTCTCTTCTCTTCTCTTCTCTTCTCTTCTCTTCTCTTCTCTTCTCTTCTCTTCTCTTCTCTTCTCTTCTCTTCTCTTCTCTTCTCTTCTCTTCTCTTCTCTTCTCTTCTCTTCCCTTCTCTTCTCTTCTCTTCTCTTCTCTTCTCTTCTCTTCTCTTCTCTTCTCTTCTCTTCTCTTCTCTTCTCTTCTCTTCTCTTCTCTTCTTTTCTGTTCTCTTCCCTTCTCTTCTCTTCTCTTCTCTTCCCTTCTCTTCTCTTCTCTTCTCTTCTCTTCTCTTCTCTTCTCTTCTCTTCTCTTCTCTTCTCTTCTCTTCTCTTCTCTTCTCTTCTCTTCTCTTCTCTTCTCTTCTCTTCTCTTCTCTTCTCTTCTCTTCTCTTCTCTTCTCTTCTCTTCTCTTCTCTTCTCTTCTCTTCTCTTCTCTTCTCTTGATAAATTTCCCTGCCAACCTTTGTTTTCGTTGGTGAAAGTAATCCAGTTGCTCTCCTTAAGTCTCTCTTACAGACAGGCCATCAAATATTTACAAGGTTCAGGATTCTGATTACACGGTCGCAGCTGGGAAGTGGCGGATGTTAAGATTTCCATTCTGAAATTGGAGCCGAGCTACACAGACTGTTTTTTTAGCTGCTAACGTGAAAAATAAATGTAATCTCACCTGGTGGGATTATTTCATTGAGAGCCACCCAAAATTCATGGAATCCAGCAGGTGCGACTGAGCTAGAACATCAAGCATCAAACATAGAATAACCGAGTCAGAAGGGACCTCGGAGATCTTCTAGTCCAGCCCCCTGCTTGAGCAGGAGACCCTATACCAATATAATTAAGCTTACAATTAAATTGTTATTACTTCTTGGCAAGATGGCAAAATATCGCCTTTCTCTAAGTGCAATTAATAATGAATCAAATAGACTAATTACTAATTTATACATTATGTAGTTACTTAAATAACCAAGAGGCGAAATTCTGTTTTGAAACCTGCATGGAAAAATGAATTGATCCCAGGGCGAATTCGGATAAATTGATTTATTTATTTATTTTTGACTGCACATGCTGGTGTGTAGGCAAGAAACAACTGGGAAGAAAATACAGGTAAGTCCTCGATTTACGACCGCAAATTGAACCCCAAATTTCTGTTGCTAAGTGAGAACCTTTGTCAAGGGAAGCTTTGCTCCATTTTATGACCTTTCTTGCCACTGTTGTTATGTGAATCACTGCAGTCGTTGAGTCACATGGTCATAAAGTGAATCCGGTTTCCCCGTTGACGTTGCTCGTCCAAAGGTCGCAAAAGGGGGGTCGCATAACCCGAGGACGCTGCCACCGTCATAAAGACGAACCAGCTGCCAAGCGTCTGAATTTGGATCACGTGACCACAGGGATGCTGTCGTTGTGTGAAAAAATGGTCACAAGTCCCTCTTTTCAGCGTCGTCGTAACTTTGAACGGTCACTAAACAAACCGTTGTTAAGTCGAGGACTGCCTGTATGAGCGGCCTAGAGCTGCGCCCATCTTGCTGAGGATGGGAAGCATATAAATTTAATAAACGAATGGAAAAAATAGTAATACATTTTTGTCGCGCTGAAAAAATAATAATCGTAAAAGCCATCCCTCCCTTTTCGTTCTGGTTTTTCTAGCTTCCCTCTATTTTTACGTTGCAAAGAAACATAATCGATTTTTTTTTAAAAAATAAAAAAAAAACCCCTTAAAAAGATGGATAAGATTAGCCGGCGTTTCCAAATTTAATTCTCTCCGGTCTGCAGCGTTATCGAAAAATATTCCCACATCGGATGGAATTCAGCTTTCTAGGCGAGGGCCTGGGCCGAATGCCCCCCCAACCCCAGCCCACCGGTGGCACTGGCAGGAGTGTGCAATGACCCCTGCCCCGTGGCACAAATCTCTTGCACCAAAATTCTGGGCACAGACACCCCTCCTTCAACGTAGGGAGAAATTCCACCCTGCGAAAATGCTTTTGACACGGCGGGTCATCGTCTCTGCCATGCTGAGAGAGACGGGCAGTGGGGAGAGGTCAGGTGGCATCGGTGAGCACACACTGGACACGCAGGGAGTGCAAATGTGCAAGAGGCCTGTGCTTGGGTGTGCAATCTGTGGGGCTGTCCCCCCCCACCACCACCCCGGGCACACCTTCTATGCAAGACATGGATTATTTTCCAAGCTGGCTGGCGCAATTGCTATTCTAATCTTGTGTCCTTAAAGGAGCTTGTGACTTCATCCCTGGCTCTGCCTTCTGCCTGTGTGTTTTGTGTGTGTTGGTTGTGTGTATCCTGCAAAGTGAATTGGTTAAGGAGTTGGTTAAGGAGCAGGGAAGGAAAGAGGTGGGGAGGGGGAGGCGGCGGAGGAGGTGGTGGCGGGTCCTCGGGGCACCCCTCAGCAGCTGGGGGGGGGGAGGGGGGGGGGGAGGCAAAATTTCTCCTCCCCCACCCCAGCTCTGGTTTAGGATTCGCAGCCGACTCTCAAAGGGAGATTTTGTCTTGGGTAAGATTCATGGATGACTCAGGGGTTTGCCTCCATCCGCTGGCGGTTATGAAGAAAAAAAAATCAGATTATCATTTGTTTAGAATGGTATATATAGTCTCCTGCGTGAGCAGAGGGTTGGGCTAGATGACCCCCCAGGGTCCTTTCCAGCCCTAGGATTCTATGATCGCTATCTCTCCATCATCTTTCTCTCTATCTGGTTGGGTGGGGGTTGGGGTTGGACTAGATGACCTACAAGGTCCCTTCCAACTCTGTTTTGAAACCTGCATGGAAAAATGAATTGATCCCAGGGCGAATTCGGATAAATTGATTTATTTATTTATTTTTGACTGCACATGCTGGTGTGTAGGCAAGAAACAACTGGGAAGAAAATACAGGTAAGTCCTCGATTTACGACCGCAAATTGAACCCCAAATTTCTGTTGCTAAGTGAGAACCTTTGTCAAGGGAAGCTTTGCTCCATTTTATGACCTTTCTTGCCACTGTTGTTATGTGAATCACTGCAGTCGTTGAGTCACATGGTCATAAAGTGAATCCGGTTTCCCCGTTGACGTTGCTCGTCCAAAGGTCGCAAAAGGGGGGTCGCATAACCCGAGGACGCTGCCACCGTCATAAAGACGAACCAGCTGCCAAGCGTCTGAATTTGGATCACGTGACCACAGGGATGCTGTCGTTGTGTGAAAAAATGGTCACAAGTCCCTCTTTTCAGCGTCGTCGTAACTTTGAACGGTCACTAAACAAACCGTTGTTAAGTCGAGGACTGCCTGTATGAGCGGCCTAGAGCTGCCCATCTTGCTGAGGATGGGAAGCATATAAATTTAATAAACGAATGGAAAAAATAGTAATACATTTTTGTCGCGCTGAAAAAATAATAATCGTAAAAGCCATCCCTCCCTTTTCGTTCTGGTTTTTCTAGCTTCCCTCTATTTTTACGTTGCAAAGAAACATAATCGATTTTTTTTTAAAAAATAAAAAAAAAACCCCTTAAAAAGATGGATAAGATTAGCCGGCGTTTCCAAATTTAATTCTCTCCGGTCTGCAGCGTTATCGAAAAATATTCCCACATCGGATGGAATTCAGCTTTCTAGGCGAGGGCCTGGGCCGAATGCCCCCCCAACCCCAGCCCACCGGTGGCACTGGCAGGAGTGTGCAATGACCCCTGCCCCGTGGCACAAATCTCTTGCACCAAAATTCTGGGCACAGACACCCCTCCTTCAACGTAGGGAGAAATTCCACCCTGCGCGAAAATGCTTTTGACACGGCGGGTCATCGTCTCTGCCATGCTGAGAGAGACGGGCAGTGGGGAGAGGTCAGGTGGCATCGGTGAGCACACACTGGACACGCAGGGAGTGCAAATGTGCAAGAGGCCTGTGCTTGGGTGTGCAATCTGTGGGGCTGTCCCCCCCCACCACCACCCCGGGCACACCTTCTATGCAAGACATGGATTATTTTCCAAGCTGGCTGGCGCAATTGCTATTCTAATCTTGTGTCCTTAAAGGAGCTTGTGACTTCATCCCTGGCTCTGCCTTCTGCCTGTGTGTTTTGTGTGTGTTGGTTGTGTGTATCCTGCAAAGTGAATTGGTTAAGGAGTTGGTTAAGGAGCAGGGAAGGAAAGAGGTGGGGAGGGGGAGGCGGCGGAGGAGGTGGTGGCGGCTCCTCGGAGCACCCTTCAGCAGCTGGGGGGGGAGAGTGGGGGGGGAGGCAAAATTTCTCCTCCCCCACCCCAGCTCTGGTTTAGGATTCGCAGCCGACTCTCAAAGGGAGATTTTGTCTTGGGTAAGATTCATGGATGACTCAGGGGTTTGCCTCCATCCGCTGGCGGTTATGAAGAAAAAAAAATCAGATTATCATTTGTTTAGAATGGTATATATAGTCTCCTGCGTGAGCAGAGGGTTGGGCTAGATGACCCCCCAGGGTCCTTTCCAGCCCTAGGATTCTATGATCGCTATCTCTCCATCATCTTTCTCTCTATCTGGTTGGGTGGGGGTTGGGGGTTGGACTAGATGACCTACAAGGTCCCTTCCAACTCTGTTAACCCATATCTCTATCTATCTATTTATCTATCTATCCATATCTTCCTCCCTCCTTCATTCTTTCTATCTTACTGTCTATGTATCTATCAATCATTTCTATCTATCTATCTATCTATCTATCTATCTATCTATCTATCTATCTATCTATCTATCTATCTATCTTATCTATCTTATCTCTCTCTCTCCCTCCCTCCCTCCCTATCTACCTACCTACTCTATCATCTATCTATCTATCTATCTATCTATCTATCTATCTATCTATCTATCTATCTATCTATCTGTCTATCTATTTTATCTATCTTATCTCTCTCTCTCTCTCTCTCCCTACCTACCTACCTACCTACTCTATCATCTATCTATCTATCTATCTATCTATCTATCTATCTATCTATCTATCTATCTATCTATCTATCTATCTATCTATCTATTTTATCTCTTATCTCTCTCTCTCTCTCCCTACCTACCTACTCTATCATCTATCTATCTATCTATCTATCTATCTATCTATCTATCTATCTATCTATCTATCTATCTATCTATCTATCTATCTATCTTATCTTTCTCTCTCTCTCCCTACCTACCTACTCTATCATCTATCTATCTATCTATCTATCTATCTATCTATCTATCTATCTATCTATCTATCTATCTATCTATCTATTTTATCTATCTATCTATCTATCTATCTATCATCTATCTATCTATCTATCTATCTATCTATCTATCTATCTATCTATCTATCTATCTATCTATCTATCTATCATCTATCTAACTATCTTTATCATCTATCTATCTATCTATCTATCTATCTATCTATCTATCATCTATCTATCTATCTATCTATCTATCTATTTTATCTATCTTATCTCTCTCTCTCTCTCCCTACCTACTCTATCATCTATCTATCTATCTATCTATCTATCTATCTATCTATCTATCTATCTATCTATCTATCTATCTATCTATCTGTCTATCTGTCTGTCTGTCTGTCTATCTATTTTATCTATCTTATCTCTCTCTCCCTCTCCCTACCTACCTACCTACCTACTCTATCATCTATCTATCTATCTATCTATCTATCTATCTATCTATCTATCTATCTATCTATCTATCTATCTATCTATTTTATCTCTTATCTCTCTCTCTCTCTCCCTACCTACCTACTCTATCATCTATCTATCTATCTATCTATCTATCTATCTATCTATCTATCTATCTATCTATCTATCTATCTTATCTTTCTCTCTCTCTCCCTACCTACCTACTCTATCATCTTTCTATCTATCTATCTATCTATCTATCTATCTATCTATCTATCTATCTATCTATCTATCTATCTATCTATCTATTTTATCTATCTTATCTCTCTCTCTCTCTCCCTACCTACTCTATCATCTATCTATCTATCTATCTATCTATCTATCTATCTATCTATCTATCTATCTATCTATCTATCTATCTATCTATCTATCTATCATCTATCTAACTATCTTTATCATCTATCTATCTATCTATCTATCTATCTATCTATCTATCTATCTATCTATCTATCTATCTATCTATCTATCATCTATCTATCTATTTTATCTATCTTATCTCTCTCTCTCTCTCCCTACCTACCTACCTACCTACCTACTCTATCATATATCTATCTATCTATCTATTTTATCTATCTTATCTCTCTCTCTCTCTCCCTCCCTCCCTACTCTATCATCTATCTATCTATCTACCTACCCATCTATCTATCTATCTATCTATCTATCTATCTATCTATCTATCTATCTATCTATCTATCTATCTATCTATCTATCTATTTTATCTATCTTATCTCTCTCTCTCTCTCTCCCTCCCTCCCTACTCTATCATCTATCTATCTATCTATCTATCTATCTATCTATCTATCTATCTATCTATCTATCTATCTATCTATCTATCTATCATCTATCTATCTTTATCATCTATCTATCTATCTATCTATCTATCTATCTATCTATCTATCTATCTATCTATCTATCTATCTATCTATCTATCTTATCTATCTCTCTCTCTCTCCCTACCTACCTACCTACCTACTCTATCATCTATCTATCTATCTATCTATCTATCTATCTATCTATCTATCTATCTATCTATCTATTTTATCTATCTTATCTCTCTCCCTCCCTCCCTCCCTACTCTTTCATCTATCTATCTATCTATCTATCTATCTATCTATCTATCTATCTATCTATCTATCTATCTATCTATCTATCTATCTATCTATCTATCTATCTGGCATCTGTTTTCTATCTATATCTCTGTATCTGGCATCTATCAATCATCTATTCTCTCTCTCTCTCTCTCTCATCTACCTTTCTATTATTTCACTCCCCTCCCCCACCCCCTGTATCTATCAACTATCTATCTCTATCAGGGGGAAACATGGCCCTTTTATGATTTATGGACTTCAACTCCCAGAATTCCCATGCTGGCTCAGGAATTTGGGGAGTTGAAGTCCACCTGTCATAAAAAGGGCCATGCTTCATCACCCTTAATCTACATCTTTATAGATTTTGAAGGAAAGTTTGGACAACCGTACACCCCGGATGGTATATAAGGCCTCCTGCCTTGGACTCCTGGGGATTGGACTAGAAAACCTCGCAGATCCCTCCCAGCCGTAGGATTCTCTGAGCGTACCCCACCCTGCATTCCTGGGATAGATCCATTGTACCTTTAAAACAGGGGTCTCCAACCTTGGTCCCTTTTAAGACTTGTGGACTTCAACTCCCAGAGTCCCTCAGCCAGCAAAGCTCAAAAACATGCCTAAATAGAATGGCACAGAACCAGGACAAGAGGGCGGGCCCACCTGCGATTTCCGGCTAAATACCACCTCTCAACCTGAACCAATATTTCTCAACTGTGGGAATCTTAAGACAGGTGGACTTCAACTCCCAGCATTCCCCAGCCAGCAAAGGTTTCCCAGAATTCAGCATGAATAGGACAAGAATAAATGTGGCCGGTTTATTTTATATATATATTTTTTTGATTGGGTAACTTCCTTCAGAGATGGTGGGAATGCAGTAGATGTAATATATCTTGATTTAAGAAGTGGGGGGGTGAAATCCATGGCAAGCTAAATTAGTAAAAGAGGTGGGTTAGAGAATTAAATGGGAAACTAAAATGCCGGCTGGGGGATTCTGGGAGTTGAAGTCCACCCGTTTTCAAGCTGCCAGGGTTTAAAAAACACAATCCCAAAACCTAGATCTGACCTCACAGCAGCCCAACATACCAGATTTAAAATAAGACAATAAAAAATGTATCTTGACTAGCTTTATCGTTTGTTTTTTTTTAAATTGGATAACTTTCTTAATAGACGGTGGGAATGCGGTTTGACGTAATATACCTTGACTTCAGAAAAGTGATAAAATAACCCTTGACAGGCGAACTTAATAAAATAATCTAGTTTAAGGTAAACTACAGATGGCGTGACAATTAAATGGAAAACTGACACATTAGAATTAAATGGAAAAGTGATACGCTGGCTGGGGAATTGTGGGAATTGAAGTCCTACCTACCTATCTATCATATATCTATCTATCTATCTATTTTATCTATCTTATCTCTCTCTCTCCTCCCTCCCTACTCTATCATCTATCTATCTATCTACCTACCCATCTATCTATCTATCTATCTATCTATCTATCTATCTATCTATCTATCTATCTATCTATCTATCTATCTATTTTATCTATCTTATCTCTCTCTCTCTCCCTACCTACCTACTCTATCATCTATCTATCTATCTATCTATCTATCTATCTATCTATCTATCTATCTATCTATCTATCTATCTATCTATCATCTATCTATCTATCTATCTATCTATCTATCTATCTATCTATCTATCTATCTATCTATCTATCTATCTATCTATCTATCTATCTATCTATCTTATCTATCTCTCTCTCTCTCCCTACCTACCTACCTACCTACTCTATCATCTATCTATCTATCTATCTATCTATCTATCTATCTATCTATCTATCTATCTATCTATCTATTTTATCTATCTTATCTCTCTCTCTCCCTCCCTCCCTCCCTCCCTACTCTATCATCTATCTATCTATCTATCTATCTATCTATCTATCTATCTATCTATCTATCTATCTATCTATCTATCTATCTATCTGGCATCTGTTTTCTATCTATATCTCTGTATCTGGCATCTATCAATCATCTATTCTCTCTCTCTCTCTCTCTCATCTACCTTTCTATTATTTCACTCCCCTCCCCCACCCCCTGTATCTATCAACTATCTATCTCTATCAGGGTGGGGAAACATGGCCCTTTTATGATTTATGGACTTCAACTCCCAGAATTCCCATGCTGGCTCAGGAATTTGGGGAGTTGAAGTCCACCTGTCATAAAAAGGGCCATGCTTCATCACCCTTAATCTACATCTTTATAGATTTTGAAGGAAAGTTTGGACAACCGTACACCCCGGATGGTATATAAGGCCTCCTGCCTTGGACTCCTGGGGATTGGACTAGAAAACCTCGCAGATCCCTCCCAGCCGTAGGATTCTACGAAGAGCGATACCCCCACCCCTGCATTCCTGGGATAGATCCATTGTACCTTTAAAACAGGGGTCTCCAACCTTGGTCCCTTTTAAGACTTGTGGACTTCAACTCCCAGAGTCCCTCAGCCAGCAAAGCTCAAAAACATGCCTAAATAGAATGGCACAGAACCAGGACAAGAGGGCGGGCCCACCTGCGATTTCCGGCTAAATACCACCTCTCAACCTGAACCAATATTTCTCAACCGTGGGAATCTTAAGACAGGTGGACTTCAACTCCCAGCATTCCCCAGCCAGCAAAGGTTTCCCAGAATTCAGCATGAATAGGACAAGAATAAATGTGGCCGGTTTATTTTATATATATATTTTTTTGATTGGGTAACTTCCTTCAGAGATGGTGGGAATGCAGTAGATGTAATATATCTTGATTTAAGAAGTGGGGGGGTGAAATCCATGGCAAGCTAAATTAGTAAAAGAGGTGGGTTAGAGAATTAAATGGGAAACTAAAATGCCGGCTGGGGGATTCTGGGAGTTGAAGTCCACCCGTTTTCAAGCTGCCAGGGTTTAAAAAACACAATCCCAAAACCTAGATCTGACCTCACAGCAGCCCAACATACCAGATTTAAAATAAGACAATAAAAAATGTATCTTGACTAGCTTTATCGTTTGTTTTTTTTTAAATTGGATAACTTTCTTAATAGACGGTGGGAATGCGGTTTGACGTAATATACCTTGACTTCAGAAAAGTGATAAAATAACCCTTGACAGGCGAACTTAATAAAATAATCTAGTTTAAGGTAAACTACAGATGGCGTGACAATTAAATGGAAAACTGACACATTAGAATTAAATGGAAAAGTGATACGCTGGCTGGGGAATTGTGGGAATTGAAGTCCATCCGTCTTAAAAGTTCCCACGGTCGAGAAGCATTCGCGGATACAACAATGAGACACTAATTCTGCAGGGGCCGAGTAAACTTGGGAGTCCGTAGATTACCACCACTGACAATTCCCACAATTGTCCGTTAACACAACCGCAATCTGGCTTGGCACCCAGCCAGCCGTTCAGCAGCCACATGGTCAACAATCACACCCACAGCCAACGTTGCGGCTACGGGAACTTAAGTCACACACATTCACGGAAGGCGGAACTGAGGGAGGCGGAGACACACGTGCCCAGGTGTGCGTGTGCGCAGTACCACCGCCATCCCTTTAATGCCCATCGCCCCCGTCGGCTTTGCCTTCCACGTTCACGGGGCAGCTGTGGGCTGAGATGGAATCGCTCCGGTGCTGAGCTTCGTCGAAGTCCAGTTCGTGGCCTTGAACCCGGATCGCGTTAAGGCAGCCCTGGAAGAAATGAGCCTCTTGAGATTTGTCCTCTTCTGAAATAAAGACGTTAAAAAAACAAAAAAAAAAAAGACTCAGAACTTAATAGAAGCCCGCCAGAATATAAATCCGGCTGCATTTCAATGCGTCGTTAGCCTGTGGAACTTCCTGCCACAAGATGCTACAAATACAATATATACAGGTAGTCCTCAACACGCGGTTACGTGATCAAAATTCAACTCCTCGGCACAACTGGTTCCTATTTATGACGGCCGCAGCATCCCGTGTGTGTGTGTCACGTGACTACCAGAGTGTAAATGCCAAGGCGTCTTTGGGCCTGTGGAACTCCGTGCCACAAGATTCAGCAGATGCATAGCCCTTCTGCAAGGGTGAGATTATTTTTTTTACGGCACATAGATATGCTGCCCATCTCAACTATTTAAGAAACTCGGGGGGGGGCTACACCCCTTCTTTTAGCAGGAGTTAAGGTCAGGGCCTGGCTAAACACACACACACACCCCACAACCTCCAGGCAAGACGTACCAGATTCGCCCCCAATGACCAGTCGGCCCGTGCCGCTCAGCCAGAGCTGTTGCAGGCTCTCGAAATCTGCCTTGGGGGTCGGTTTGGAGATCTCGGTGTCGCCCAGACGTAGCGTGAAGGAAGAGGGGGTGAGGCGGAGGAGGAGGGGGGTGTCCAGGCAGCCCCCTTCGGGGAGGGGGAGCAGAAGAACCGTCTGGTTGCCCAGCTCGGCTGTCAGATCCTGCATGGATGGAAAGACCACAAACCGGGTTGAGGGGTGGGGGGAGTGGCTCCCCCCCCCCCAGGGAAGGGGTCCTTGGCCCTCACAGGCCTATGATGTCATGCCCTCAATGAGGACTGTCTCCAGTCTCCACTTTGGACCGTTCATTCATTCTTCATTCATCCATCCATTTATCCTTCTATCCTTCCTTCCCCTTCTATTTATTCATCCAACCTTTCATTCATCTTTCCTTCCTTCCTTCCTTCCCTCCCTTCCTTTCATCCCTCCATCAATCCCTCCATCCATTTATCCATTAATCCATCCATCCATCCTTCCTTCCTTCCCCTTCCATCCATTCTTCCATTTATTCATCCAACCCATTCATTCATCTTTCCTTCCTTCCTTCCTTCATTTCATCCTTCCATCCATCCATCCAATCTTTCCATCCATCCATCCTTCCTTCCCCTCCCCTCCATTCTTCCATTTATTCATCCAACATTTCCTTCATCTTTCCTTCCTTCCTTCTTCCCTCCCTTCCTTTCATCCTTCCATTCCTTCATCCTTCTATCCCTCCATACATTTATCCTTCCTTCCTTCCCCTTCCATCCATTCTTCCCTTTATTCATCCAGCCTTTCATTCATTCATCTTCCTTCCTTCTTTTGTGCCATCCTTCATTCCTTCCATCCATCCATTTCATCCTTCCATCTATCCTTCCTTCCCCTTCCATCCATTCTTCCATTTATTCATCCAGCCTTTCATTCATCTTCCTTCCTTCCTTCATTTCATCCTTCCATCCCTCCATCAATCCCTCCATCCTTCTATCCCTCCATCCATTTATCCATCCATCCATCCCTCCATCCATCCAATGATGTGATGGAAATTTCCCTCCTTCCTAAAGGCAGGGAAGGGCTGAGCTTTCCTGACACGGTTGCGGCTGCCATCTTGACTTTTTGGCCCCTCCCGGCAAATATTCCCAGCCCAACCCGTCTGCCGGGCACCCCAATGCCCATCCAGCCCCCTCCTCCCCCCCACCCCCTGCTCTCAGCCCTCTCGGATGGGGGGCGCTTGGATGCCTCTGTCCGTCCGTCTGTCCGTCCGTTCTCACCCTGTGCTGGAGGGCCAGGCGCAGGACCGGGGGCTGCTTCGACCCTGATACGGTGAGCAAGGTGCTGAGCTGGGGGGCGGCCCCGATCCGCAGCTGCACGGAGAGCAGCCAGCTGCCGTGGGTGGGGCTGAGCCCGCTGGGGAGGCCTGCAAGAGAGGAGGTCGTGGCTGGCACTTTTTGGCGGCTGCAACGACCGATGCCGACCCCTCGGTGAGACGCTGGCATGGCCCTGCCGGGCGTCGAGGGACCCTGCCCTCCCAATCTAGGGGACTCCGCAGCTTGCGGTGCCCGGCCGTACCTGACAGCCCAAAGACGGCTCGTCCGTCGCCCCGGAAGAAGCTGCCACGTTGGATGGTCGCGAAACAGACCTTGGCGTCAGGGTGGTGCAAGGCTGCCCCCTCGTGCCACTCTTGGCTCGTGTTCAACCAGTCCCAGTGCCTGATGCAGCCATCCAGGGATGGGTTCAGCTGCAGCGCCCGTCAGTCGCGGGGTGGTGGGCAGGAGGGGGCCAGCCAGCGGAAAGACAAAAAGACCTTCGTTTGAAGTTGGGGGGTGGGGTGGGGTGGTATTTTGGGGAGGGTTGGGGTGGCAGGGAGTTCCTGGCGTTGAGGGAATGTTGTGGTTAGAGGATGATTAATCGTGGTTCTAGGGGGCGGTCCTTGGTTTTTGACCGTAAGGGAGCCTGCCCGTCGTGGCTGTGAGTGGTGACAGTCAAAAAACGGGTTGATGGTGGGACTGAGCCCATTTTACAACCATGTTTTTTGTGACTGTTGTCACTTTGAACGGTCGTAAATCAAGGCCAGTTGTAAGATGAGGACCTGTCCTGCTCTGTTGCATTCTATTCCTATTCAGTATTTTATTATTCTGTTCTGTTCTGTATTTTATTGTTCTGTTCTGTTCTATTGTATTCTACTCCTATTTGGTATTTTATTATACCGAATTCTACTCTAATTCTGTTCTGTTCTGTTCTATTTTATTATTCTGTTCTGTTGTATTCTATTCCTATTCAGTATTTTATTATTCTGTTCTGTTCTGTTCTATTGTATTCTACTCCTATTTGGTATTTTATTATACTGAATTCTATTCTAATTCTGTTCTGTTCTGTTCTATTTTATTATTCTGTTCTGTTGTATTCTATTCCTATTCGGTATTTTATTATTCTGTTCTGTTCTGTATTTTATTATTCTGTTCTGTTCTGTTGTATTCTGTTCTGTTCTGTATTTTATTATTCTGTTCTCTTTTATTCTGTTGTGTATTTTATTATTCTGTTCTGTTGTATTCTATTCCTATTTGGTATTTTATTATTCTGTTCTGTTCTGTTCTGTATTTTATTATTCTGTTCTGTTCTATTCTGTTGTATTCTATTCCTATTCGGTATTTTATTGTTCTGTTCTGTATTTTATTATTCTGTTCTATTTTGTTCTGTTCTGTATTTTATTGTTCTGTATTTTATTATTCTCTTCCCTCCTTGTTCCTCCGCTCCCCTCCCCTCCCCTCCCATTCTATTTGTTGCAATAAATTCTAGTATAGCACAATGGGAGAAATCCAGACACTATGGCTCATATGTGACGCTTTATGGCTAGTGACCAGGTTGAATGGCTCAAACCATGGCTCAAAGAAGCCATGATTCAAAAACCACTGACCAAAAGCTTTAGATGGACCTATTTCTCAAGCTAAAGACTGGCTACTTCTTTTGAGCCGGGCCCAAATTCAAATCCTCATTTTTTTCTCCCATGCTGACTCTGGATCCGTTATCCTCATTCCCCCTGTCCTACCTTGCAGAGCTGTTGTGAGAATAAAAAAGAGAGAGGATGAAAATTATGCGTTTTGGATTCCTTTAGAGCAGTGTTTCTCAAGCTTGGGAGCTTTAAGAAGTGTGGATTTCAACTCCCAGAGTTCCCTGGCAATAATGCGTTCCTTTTGATATGTATATTCATTGTGGCCTGCTTACTCTCTTATAATCCTTTCCTCTGCAATCTCTCCGCTTTAAAAGGTAGGAGGAAAAAACAAAACAGGCATGGCTGGCTGGCTGGCTGGGGTATTCTGGGAGTTGAAGTCCACACTTCTTAAAGTTCCCACGCTCAACACACACTGGTTTAGAGAAAAGGGGGTTGATGAAACCACGGGAAAAGGAATCCACTGGGGATTTTTTGATCTCGGGCCACGGTCACCAGAGGGCAGAGATTGGTCTTACCGGGACCAGCAATTCGTTTGGCAAAATGAACATGCCTCCTACTCCGATACGCATCTGAGGGGTGGGCCGGTTCACGATCGGGTGGGAGACGTGGCTGAGGGTGAATTGGTCATCTCCGTCGACCAACAACACCACGAAGTGTCCTTCGTTCTTCACCGTGATCTGTCCGGAGGGCACAGGAGAAGTCGCGTACGGGGATAGACGAATAGGAGGGTCAGAAAGGATTGGAAGCCCACCCCCCACAGGAGGATGTGGCCAACAATAGAGCGGGTAAGGGGTCTCCTTTAGCTGAAAGGTAGTCCTTGACTTACAACCAGCTCCATTTCAATGCCTCGTTGGCCTGTGGAACTCCCTGACACAAGATGCAGCCAATATATATATAAGGATCGTTTTGGACTTACAACCGATCGTTTAGTGACCGTCCGAAGCTTCAGCGGGACTGAAAAAAGTGACTTCTGACCGTGTTTCACACTTATGACCGTTGCTGCATCCCCACGGTCACGTGAGCGAAATTCAGACACTGGACAACTGACTCACATTTATGACGGTCACAGTGTCCTGAGGTCACGCGATCCCCTTGTGCGGCCGTCTGACAAGCAAAGTCAATTGGGGGGGGAGCCGGATTCGCTTAACGGCCGCATGATTCACTTAACGACTGCGGCGATTTGCTCAACAAAGGTGGCAAAAATGGTCATAAAATGAGGCGCCACTTAGCAATGGAAATTCGGGTCTCAACTGTGGTCGTAAGTCGAGGACTGCCTGTCGTCCCGCCACCACCCGTCTTACCCGATGCCACCGGCCGTCGTCGAGACGCTGCCCCCCAGAGACGGTGATGTTGATGAGGGTGTTGTGGATTTGCACGATCGGTTTCCCCCGACGCAAGGCGAGGACGAACCAGTCGACGGTGGGGCTGGTGTCCCCGTAGAAGATCACCCCTTCCGGGTCAAAGGTCCGGAAGTCGAAGGAGGAAACTGCACTAGGTGGGGAGGAACAGGGAGGGTCTCAAGTGGTGGTGGGGGAGAACCAGTGGGGTGGTCTTGCTGCAGACCCTCCTGGATGGGGAAGACCCGGGACAGCCAGAGGGTCTTTCTCTCCCTTTCTCTTTTCTCTCTCTTTCTTTTTCCCTTTCTCTCTATCATTCTCTTTCACTTTTTCTTTCTCTCCCTTTCTCTTTTCTCTCTCTTTCTTTTTCCCTTTCTCTCTATCATTCTCTTTCTCTCTCTCTCTCTTTTCTCTCTCTTTCTCTCCCTTTCTCTTTCTCTATCTTTCTTTTCCCTTTCTATCATTCTCTTTCCTTTCTTTCTCTCCTTTCTCCCTCTTTTCTTTCTCTCTTTCTCTCTCTCTCTCTCTCTCTCTCTTTTCTCTCTTTTTCTCTCTTTCTCTCCCTTTCTCTTTTCTCTCTCTTTCTTTTTCCCTTTCTCTCTATCATTCTCTTTCACTTTTTCTTTCTCTCCCTTTCTCTCTCTCTTTTTTCTTTCCGTCTCTCTTTCTCTTTCTCTCTCTCTCTCTTTTCTCTCTCTTTCTCTTTCTGTCTTTCTCTCCCTTTCTCTTTTCTCTATCTTTCTTTTTCCCTTTCTCTCTATCATTCTCTTTCACTTTTTCTTTCTCTCCCTTTCTCTTTTCTCTCTCTTTCTTTTTCCCTTTCTCTCTATCATTCTCTTTCACGTTTTCTTTCTCTCCCTTTCTCTCTCTCTTTTTTCTTTCCTTCTCTCTCTCCTTTTCTCTCTCTCCTTTTCTCCCTTTCTCTCTCTCTCTCTCCCCCCGCTCCCCCCTCCCCACCAGACCTGGGAAGCACAGCGCTTCATGCAAAGACAACATGCAAAGACAACATGCAAAGACAACAGCATCTTGCATGTCCGCATGTGCCCCTCCTTGTATTTGTGAAACTAGGAGGGTGTCCTCCGCAGATTGCAGTCCTGGGCCAGCCTCAGGCTTCCCTTTATCCCTCCCCTTTTCTCCTGACCATTATATTCCCATTTTCCCTCTCTCTCTCTCCCTTCCTTCCTCTTTTGCTCCCTCCCTTTTTCCCCTCTCTTTTCCCTTCCTTCCTTCCTTTTTATCTCTCCCGCCCTTTCTCTTTTTTCCCTCTCTCTCTCCCTCCCTCCCTCCTTCTTTCACATTCTTTCAACCTCTCTCCCCCTGCCTTTCTTTTGCTCCCTCCCTTTTTCTCTGTCTCTCTTCCTCCCTTTCTTTTTTCTCCCTCCCTCCCTTTCTCTCCATTCTCTCTTTCTCTCCTTTCTCTTCCTCTTTTTCTCTCTCTCCTCTCTTTTCTCTCTTTCACTCCCTTCCTTTCTTTCTCTCTCTCCACCTCCCTTTCTCTCTCATTACCTCCCCTTTTCTCTTCCTCTCTTTTTCTCCCTGCCTCCCTTTCTTTCTTTCTTCTCTCTTTTCTGTCTCTTCACCTCACTTCCTTCCTTCTCTCTCTTTTCTCTTCCCCTCTTCCTTCCCTTCTCTCTCTCTTCCCCTCTCTTCCTTCCTTTTTCTCTCTTTTTTTCTCTTCCCCTCTCTTCCTTCCTTCCTTTCTCTCTCTTTTTCTCTCTCTTCCTCTCTCTTCCTTCCTTTTTCTCTTCCCCTCTCTTCCTTCTTTCCTTTCTCTCTCTCTTTTTCTCTCTCTTCCTCTCTCTTCCTTCCTTTCTCTCTCTCTTCCTCTCTCTTCCTTCCTTTCTCTCTCTCTTCCCCTCTCTTCCTTCCTTCCTTTCTCTCTCTTCCTCTCTCTTCCTTCTCTCTCCTCTCTTCCTTCCTTCCTCTCTCTTTTCTCTCTCTTCCTCTCTCTTCCTTCCTTCCTCTCTCTCTTCCCCTCTCTTCCTTCCTTTCTCTCTCTTTTTCTCTTCCTCTCTTCCTTCCTTCCTGTCTCTCTCTTTTCTCTCTTCCTCTCTCCTTCCTTTCTCTTTCTCTTCCCCTCTCTTCCTTCCTTCCTTTCTCTCTCTCTATTTCTCTCTCTTCCTCTCTCTTCCTTCCTTTCTCTCTTTTTCTCTCTCTTCCTCTCTCTTCCTTCCTTCCTTTCTCTCTTTCTCTCTCTTCCCTCTCTTCCTTCCTTCCTTTCTCTCCTCTCTTCCTTCCTCTCTCTCTCTTCCCCTCTCTTCCTTCCTTCCTCTCTCTCTTTTTCTCTCTCTTCCTTCCTTCCTCTCTCTCTCTTCCCCTCTCTTCCTTCCTTCCTCTCTCTCTTTTTCTCTCTCTTCCTCTCTCTTCCTTCCTTCCTCTCTCTCTCTCTCTTGAATTATCCTTATCCCATTATCCTTCCACTTCTGGGTGGGGGGCTTCTCCCCCATCTCCGAGAGACCCTCCCCCACCTGCTCTGAGACCCCCACCTGGTGCGCAGACTCCCTTCTTGGCCTCGCAACACCCGGTTGGGCAGCCTTGCGCGGCATCCTAACCAAGCAAGCCCTGCGCGACTCCTTGGAAGGCAGGGTTGGCGGCGGAGGAAGCCCCTACCTGGCCCACGCCCCCTGCCCATCCTTCCCCCCCCCCCACCCGCCTTACCTGGTGACCGTTCGCAAGTCAATGAAGAGCGTGGCGGTTGGGGCGGGGTCCCCCCATCTCTGGCCCAGGTTGAGCCCCCCGGCTTCCACAGCCGAGCCTCGGAAACAGGCGCCCAGCTGGAGAGGGAGAAAGGAGGACCCCCCCCCCGCATCAGCCCAGGGGGCAGCCCGCACCCCACTCGCGGAGAAGGACCCGAGCGGGCCGCTTGGGGGGAGAAAAAGCGCCCGTGGAAAAAGCGCGCGGGGGGCTCTTTGGAGCCACGCGGGGGCAGCGTTGCTCCGTGGAAACGAACCGCAACGAGGTTCGGTTGAAGTCCGCAATTTCCACCCGAGCGGGGGTGGGGGCGGTCGCCAGGACGATTCGGGGAACGACTGGATGACCTCCCCATCACCCGCTCCCTCCCAAAGCCCGCGGAGGGTCGGCCGGAGACTCCATGGCTCCGTTTTCTTTGGCAAACCCGGATCGACGCCTCCACGCATCCCTCCAAACCCCACTGGAGGCGGACACGCGCGCAAGGGGGTCTCGGGCGCGCCCCCCCCATCCCTTGGCAAGTCCCGGCCGGTCAAGCTCTTTTATGCCTGCCGGGTTCCTGCCAGAGGAGGAGGAGGAGAAGAAGACAAAGCCAGAGCCGAAGAACAAAGAGTTGGAAGGGAGCCCCAGAGGTCTTCTAGTCCACCCCTCCTTCAAACAGGAGACCCTGGTACCATTTCAGACCAAAGGCTGTCGGATCTCTTCTTTAAAAGCCTCCAGGGATGGGAGCAACCCCCCCACACCCCAACTTCTGGAGGCAAGCCCTTCCACTAAGAGGAGAAGAGAGTTGGAAGGGGGACCTTGGAGGTCTTCTAGTCCACCCCTCCTTCAAAACAGGATACCCTGGTACCATTTCAGACCAAAGGCTGTCGGATCTCTTCTTTAAAAGCCTCCAGGGATGGGAGCAACCCCCCCACACCCCAACTTCTGGAGGCAAGCCCTTCCACTAAGAGGAGAAGAGAGTTGGAAGGGGGACCTTGGAGGTCTTCTAGCCCACCCCGTCCCCGCCCCCATTCTAGCTTCAGCAGGAGACCCTACCCCGTTTCAGACAAATGGTTGTCTGCTTCTAAAGTCAATTCGACTTAAGAGGCCATTCCCCCACGCCCCCCACCCCCGTGTTTCTGGGCCTCCCCTGTTGAACTGCAGCCTGAAAGTTAACATACTTTAGAGCAGGGGGTCTCCAACCTTGGCAACTTTAAGACTTGTGGGACTTCAGCTCCCAGAATCCCTCAGCCAGCTTTGCTGATTAATTAATTAATTAAATTAATTAATTAATTTAATTAATTTAATTAGAGAATTAAACTGCCCGGACCAAAGGTGGACAGGCACAAAGAGAAAGATCTGGGTAGAAACTGGATCACACAAAGCTTTTTCTACTGACCGGAAGCAGCCCCTAGGCCTGAAGCTTCTCCCCGCACCGCCAAACCCGTCATGGCCTAGGGTCTCCCGCTCGAGGGGGTTGGACTAGAAGATCTCCGGGGGGCCCTTCCAACTCTGGAATGTATTCTGAGCTCCGGGAGGCATCAAATAGGGGGGAAGGCTTGCCTGCCTGCCTGCCTGCCTGCCTGACTCACCTTCAAAATATCCCCCTCCTCGGTCTCCTGGATCTGGTCCCCCGCGGCCCAGGGGGGGCCGGGGGCCAGCAGCAAAACCAGCCAGGCAGCAGCTGGGAACATGGTTGGTTGAACTGGTGTAGGAACTCAACACGGGACTGGAAACTGGAAACGGCCGTGGTCAAATTCCACATTTCCTGACGCTGTTGACATAAAGGTTCCAGGGGTCAAGGCCCCACCCCAGCAAGGTAGAGACTTTGCCCCACTCCGCCCGCCCCCCCCAAGTCCGCCTGCCACCTTTGCTATGGACCCCCCCACCCCGCCTCCGAGGCTCCCCCTGTGTTTGGAGAAGGGTACGGGTCGATTCGGTCGTCTGCAGGCAGTCCCCGGCTTACGACCAAGGTATCTGTGGCTCAGCGAGACGGTGAAGTGAGTTTTTCGCCCCGTGGGACCACCTTTCTCGCCACGGTCGTTCAGTGAATCGCCGCCGCCGTCGTTAAGTGGGGGGGAACCGCGGGCGTGAAGCGGACCTGGCTTTGCCCACGGACGTTGCTTGACGAGAGGGTTGCGTGACCTCGGGCCGCCGCCGCCGTCATCGGTATGAAGCAGCTGCTAAGCACAGGAGTTGGAAGGGACCCTGCAGGTCATCTAGTCCAACCCGCCGCCCAAGCAGAAGACCCGACGCCATTTCTGACCAATGGCAGTCCAGTCTCTTCTTGAAAAGCCTCCAGGGAGGACGCTCCCCACACCACCAGATTATTGGTCACGGGGGACGTTGCAAGTGTGAAAAACGGTCGTAGGTCACTTGCGGCTGAACAGTCACTAAACAAACTGTGGGAAAGTTGAGGATTCCCTGTATTGATTTATTTTAGTTCCTGTCAACGGTTTAGACAACGCCCCCCCCCCAATTCTTCTTCCAACGCAGGGAAGAGGGAAGTCAGGATCTGCCTGGGCTGGGGTCGGACTAGATGACCTCCAAAGCCCCTTCCGTTTTTCTTTACGCTCCCTTTGCAAAAAAACAACAACCCTCAAAGCTACTTCCTTGGCAGCGGCTGCAGAGATCCAGATGAGAGCCGCAAATTCGGCCGAGCGGGGGGGGGAGAGCAGATCCCCGGAGTGGCGCCTCGCCAATTAAGGACGACAAACGGGAAGTCTTTCCCTACCTCCCCCCCCAAAAAATAAGTCTCTTGGCTGCTGTTGCAGATGTTGTGCAAGTCGCTGGCAGCCAAACTGCGGCTTTTTTCGGGAAGGGCAGCCTCACCCTGCCAGGGAAGCTGGAAAGGGCCCGATTCTCCCCTTCCTTTGGCGGGGTGTGTTTGTGTGTCTGGATTTGCACCAGAAGGGGACAAACAAAGCCCCCCCACACACACTTTTTGCCATTCTGCGTTGGCAAACTTCCTGGCTTCCCCACACCCATCCCGAACCCTAAGCCCCCTCCCCACTTTTGACCACCACCACCCCCGATTCCCTCTAGGAAATTAAAGAAAGCTATTTAGGGACCAGCTGTGGTGCCCCCCCCCGCCCCGCCTGCCTCCCGAGGGGGTCCCCAGCAAAGCTTGGCCCCCTCCATTCCAGCCGCAAGCTTCTAGATTGGGGTGAGGTAGGGTGGGGTTGAGCAGCTCCCCCAACCCAAGGCTTTGGGGTGACAGCCCCCCCCCAACCTCAACAAGAGGGGTTCAGCCAGGGGCCACGACAGTTAGGGGGCTAAGAAAGCCAATGGAAGGGGGCAATTAGGGGTCCAGCTCATATAGGAGG
The DNA here is from genome assembly GCF_028640845.1 of Ahaetulla prasina. NCBI lineage: Eukaryota > Metazoa > Chordata > Lepidosauria > Squamata > Colubridae > Ahaetulla > Ahaetulla prasina. The sequence goes on from NC_080542.1 coordinate 2,149,136, forward strand.
CCTGAGAGAGAGGGAGGGAGGGAGGGAGGCTGCTGGCTGGGCACAGGGAAAGGGGCACCCTCCTTTCCTTGCCAAGCCGGGGTGGTCTACATGCCTCAGGGTGCCCCTTCCCCATGGCAGGCAGGAACCAGGAGGCAGGGTGAGTGAGGGGGTGGGTGGGGCAGCCAGTGCCCAGGCCAGCTAGAGGGCTAAGAAAGCCACTGGAGGGGCGGGGGGGGGGGAAGTTGGGTGTTTTTTCTCTTCGGCTGTGAGTTTCTGCTTCTCCAGGGATTCTCGTTTTGGCGAAAAAGTGCAAAATTTCCGTTGCTGAGCGAAACAGTAGCAGTCACCGAGTTGGAAGGGACCTCGGAGGTCATCTAGCCCAACCCCCTGCTCACGCAGGAGACCTGTACGAGGGATTCGAACCGCCGACTTTTCTCGGTCTTAGCCGCCGAGCCGCCTAGTCACCCGACGGTCGCGACGTGAGCTTTTGGCCCCATTTTTAACGACCTTCCTTTGCCTCACCCCGTCGCTAAGTGAATCGCTGTGGCTGTTAAGTGAGCAACAGGGCTGTTAAACGAACCCTTCCCTCGCTGGGGTATTCTGGGAGTTGAAGTCCACGAAGTCTTCAAAGTAGCCAAGGTTGGAGATCCTTGGCCGAGAAGAATTAGTGGGGAGGGTGGGGTGGGGGCCCTCCCGTTCCGTTAAATGGCGCCATCTTGTGTTACATGGGAGGGCGGGGGGGCATTTTCTTGGCAACAACCCCTGCCCTCTGTGGTGTGTGCCACACCGTGACTTCCTTCCGCTCTAGAACATTCCCAAAACATTCCAACAAGCCGCGATCCAAAACGGTTGCTGCCTAACACATTGGCACGTCTCCGTTATGCACGGGAAAAAAAAAACCAAGAACTCTGCGCACCTGCCTTGTGCTTGGATGGGGCGAAAGGATCGTCAACCGAGAGGCCGATGGCTTGTTTGCTCGTGGTTGCAACGCCGGTAAGATGAGAGGCGAGGACAAAGATCCAGCTGTTGTGGGTTGAAAAGGTGGGGGATTTTGGAGTCCCAGTGGCCGATCCAGCTGTGTGCAGCCGCCGCCAAAAAACGCTAATACGATTCTCAGTTGTATAAACAGAGGCAAGAGAATCAAAATTACGAGAAGGATTAGTACCGCTTTGTAAAGCCTTAGTAAGGCCACACCTGGAATGCTGCGTCCAGTTTTGGTCCCCACGTTAACGAAAAAGATGTTGAGACTTTTGGAAAAAGTGCAGAGAAGAGCAACTTAAGAGGATTTAAAGGCCCGGAGACTAAAACATAGGAAGGACGGTTGCAGGATGTGGGTTTGGTCGGTCTAGAGAGAAGAAGGACTAGGGGGGACGTGATAGCCGAGTTCCAGTATTTGAGGGGCTGCCCCAAAAAACTTTTCTTGCAGGCGTTTCATGACCCAACTAGGGGACGTTATCAGTGTTAGGTGGGTGTGCGGTTTGCACAGTGGAGGTGGAAGAGGACGAGGAGGAGGAGGGGGAGGAGAAGGAGGAACTGTGGGGTCCTTGGTGTGTTTTCTTGTCGACGTTTCCTGACCCAACTAGAGAACATCATCAGTTCTGGAAGGAAGGGTTTGCGGAGAGGAGGAGGATGAGGACGTCTGTGGCGTGCTTGGTGGTCTCCCAGCTTGGTGGTTTAGTTGCCGACATTTCATGACCGAACTAGGGAACATCATCAGTGCTAGAAGGAAGCGGGGTTTAACCAGCGCCGACAATGTTCTCCAATTGGGTCATGAAATATCGGCAACAAAACCACCAAGCTCAGAGACCACCAAGGACCCCCCTCAACCTTTATCCTCCTCCTCTTCCCTCCCACCCCTCTCCTTCCCACAAACCCCCCTCCCTGCCCACATGGGTTGTGTAGTCCCCCAACCCCATTCGCTCTCTTTTGTCTCCCGGCCCAGAACTGTGGCTGATTCAGAAACCAAGCGGCGGTCGGGTGCCCTTCTGAAGAGGGTCGCCATCAACATATAATTGTTGTTTTATTCTGAAGAAGTTATTTGAGTTACACACAGAAGATGCAGAAAGATAAATACGGTAATTGTCTAACGGATTCCTCAACACTGTCACAATTTTGGAACAGAGACCAGGGGGGGGGAAAAAGCGGCAGAAAACAACAAATGATTTTGTCCTCCGGACGTGATTTTGAAACGGTTTGTCTTTTCCTGCCTTCTCGCGTTTTCTCTCTCTCTCTCTCTCCTCTCACTCTTTGATATTGTTTTTTTCCCGTCTCTCTTTCCGTCTCTCTCTCTCGCGCGCTCTTCATTTGATTTTTATTTATTTTTATTTTTTTCTGTAGTTTCCTTAAACAGTTTTCAGTAAATATCTAAAGTGCCATAAAACTACCTAGAGAGGTGCTTTCTAAAAAATAAAAAATAAAAGACGAGTTACATTCAGTAGCAAACGGTCGACGATCACCGGAGCCCCCCCAGTGACAAAGTGCAAAAGACCACTATGTACATGTCAGCGACTTCCCCCTTCTGCCCCCAATGTGTCGTTTCCCCCCCCCCCAAATCCAGAGCCTCCTGCCCTGGCGAAGGGGGGGGAAGAAACTATCCAAAATACCTTTGGCGCGTGCTCCGCCCGGCCCCCATCATCCTTGCCCTCCCATCTCAGGAATCAGCGGGGTTCGCTGCTGGAAATGCAGATCCTCCCCTTGCTCAAAAACCCACTGGGGTCCCAGATTGGGAAGACCCCCGCCCCCTCGTGTGCTATAACCCAGCTAGTTGGGGGGTCTCTGCACACCGGACCTGCAAGCGAGCGTTATGCCCTGGCACAAACCTCCCCCTGCAAAAAAAAAAAAACCCACAAAAACAACAATCCCAGGAGAAAATTGGAAAAGGGCAATACCCTAACATATTCCAGAATGCCACACCCTTCAAGGGGGAAAGGGGAAGAGCGCAGAAGGGGTTGTGCGGCTGCTGCTACAGGACGGGAAATGTGCGTGAGAATCCCGCCGCACCACGACGCAGCTTGCTGTCAACCGCGGAATGCATCGGATGTCGAATGCATTGGATGTTGGAAGCGTGAAGAGCTGGCAAGGCGAGGGGTGGTGGTGGGGGAGAAGTCTCATCGTGGCAGAAAAGGAGAGGAGGGGGCCACAGGTCTCAGTAGGGGAGGGGGAAGGGAAAGGATGAGCAAAAATGTGCGTGGCGTGGTCGACTCGGCTGCAGCCGCAAAGCAGGGAGGGCTGCGTGCCCGTCATCTCCATGTGTGCACGCAAACAACGGCGTGCCGGAGTGCGGCAAAGAGTTGCAGTATCGGGGGGAAACAATATCATCCTTCGCGTGGGAAGGGATTTTTTTTCCCCCACGGCGGTGGTCCCGGGAGCCAGCCGCTGTGCAGAAGGCTGGGGGTGGGTGGGGAAGGCAGGTGTGACCCTCCCTCAGCACCGTGGTTTCCAAATTCTGCAAGTGGAACAGGGGTCAAAGGTTGTGGTCCTGGTGCCCGAACCTCAACTCCCCGGTTGGATTCTACACTGGGAATTCTACACAGTGTACTGTCCAGGGAATTTCGCGGTGGACCTGCGCGTGCCATGGATCACAAGCCAGAGCTGCGGGGAGAAAAACTGGTTCATCTGGAAGGGTTCCCCCCCTTCCACCAAAGAGGTGTGGTAATGCCTTAAGGGTGGGTGTCTTTCACAGGGTTGCACAAAACAATCACACAGGTCGTGTCACTCCACAAACGATGGGAATATACATCGCAAGGCCTGGGATGATGCTGTGGCAACCGCGGACCAGGAGAAGGACTTGGGGCAGAGAGGTCCCTCCAGAGACTTCCCTGAAGCGGGGATGTGGGGGGCATACACACAAAAAAAGTAAAATTTGGAAGATGGGTTATGCCGCCACAAACGGGGCTACAACATTTAGGCCAGGGCTGGGACTACAACTCCTATAATTCACCAGGCAGCAGGGCCTTTGGCAACCGTCTGGATACTCCCCTCCTCCATCTTCCTTTAAAAAAAAAAAGGAGGGATGGGGGGTGGAAATGGATCCGAAATAAAAAAATGTTTACAGGGAGAACAACGGGTGAGAATTTAATCTTAAAAGAACGTTTTGCACGATTTCTTCCTTCCGAAATAATTGTAAAATAAGACGTGCTGGTTTTTGGTCCTTTGGGGAACTGATCAAAATCGGGGTGGGGGTGTGTTTATGTTTTGAATCGCGGAGGAAGGAAGAGTCGAAAAATTTTCAACAGGAAAAGGGTGATTGGTTTGCTCGTTAAAAATATCTTTGTTTTTCATTTCCCCCCGCCCGCAAAGAGTGCAGCCTTCCTTTTCTTCCTTCTCAGTTTTTCTTTTTCCTGGAATGTAATAACAAGAGGTTGAAAAAGATATTTACGGGGTGGGTGGGGTTTGAGGGGAGGGGCCAGCAAGGGAAGAAAAGGAGCCGGGGGTGTGTGTGTGCTCGTTTTGGGGAGCTTGGAGTCTCGGGGGTCTCCCCTGCGGAGTTTCGTGCGACGACGCAAACTTAAATTGGTCCCCGACAAACCGTCTTTATCCGGCCTTCTCTCTTTTCTCCTGGGACCCACAATTCCAGCCTACCTTCCCCACCACCGTATACCATCCAAATCTTGCAGACTTTTCCTGTGGTTTTTTCACTAGGGAGATCTGCCCCGTTATTATTATTATTATTATTTTAAACTAGGCCACCGATTTTGAAAGGGGGAAAAAAAAACAGAACGTAACACTACTTTAAAAAAAAGGAGAGAGAGAAAGAACATTATTACATGTATAGCTGAAATTGCCTATTGCTGATCCTTGGTCGTTTATACTGGGTGGGTGGGTGGGGACAGGAGGGGGGGTGTTGGGAGATGGGGAGGAGAGGAAGGGTTTTGTGTTGTTGTTGTTTTTTGCTGCTAGGCACCAGAGAGGGCAAATCTATTGATTAAGCGCCCCCCCCAACTCCTTCCCCGCTCTTCTCCCAACAGGGTGCCCTTCCATTTTCCAGAAAAAAAGGAAAAGAAAAGAAAAGAAAAAGAAAGAAGGAAGGAAGGAAGGAAGGAAGGAAGGAAGAAAGAAAGAAAGAAAGAAAGAAAGAAAGAAAGAAAGAAAGAAAGAAAGAAAGAAAGAAAGAAAGAAAGAAAGAAAGAAAGAAAGAAATCGTCCTTCCATTCCTCTCTGGTTTGGCAATCTCCTCCTCTCCCCACTCGCCCCCCCCCCACATGGCTGCCTTCCTTCGGCCCAAAAGGAAAATGTGATTCATCACATCACATTCAGCCACTTGGAAAACAAATCGCACGCACACCACTCGCCCCCCCCCTCCAACACGCACTCCGCTGCTCCGCCAGCTGCTGTGAGCAAGCGAAGTGGAGGAGCCGAAGGAAGAGCAGGGGAGAGAATAAAGGGGAGAGGAAGAATACCCCAATAGCGGGGAGGTGGGTGAGGGAGAGGAGAGGGTCTGCAGAGGAAGGATACCCCAATACCAGTACCAAAGCTCTGCAGAGGGGACACCACAACAGCAGGGTGGAGAGGAAGGGGAGAGGGTCTGCAGATACCCCGACAGTAGCGGGGAGAGGGTCTGCATTCACCCCGACAGTAGCGGGGAGAGGGTCTGCATTCACCCCGACAGTAGCGGGGAGAGGGTCTGCATTCACCCCGACAGCAGGATGCAGAGGAAGGGGAGGGGTCTGCAGAGGAAGGACACCCCAACAGCAGGGTGGAGGGGAAGAGGGTCTGCAGACACCCCGACAGCAGAGGGGTGAGGAAGGGGGAACGGGGGGGGGAAGGAGAATCCAACAGCAGGACAGAGGGAGGGTCCTCAGAGGAAAGACACCCCGCTCCCCAGCAGGGGGAAAAGGGTCTGCAGGCGCCCCCGACAGCAGGGGAGGAGCTACATTAAAGAGGCTACTTCTTTCAAACTAGTCTGCCCCCCTCCTCTGTCCCCCCACATCCCCCCAACAGCAAAAGTACCGAGGAGGGGGCGAAAAGAGATCAGGAGCCGAAGAAAAACAGGCTGGAAATCGCTGGGGGACGGGACGGGACAGGCAGGGGAGTCCGAGGGGTGAGGAACGGTTCCTTGTGCAAATTCACTCTTATTTGTGTCTACAAACAACATTCATAGAGGGGGGGTGGTTTAGGAACCAGGCGTGTGGGAGGGGGGGAGAAAAAGAGGGTACCCTGTACCTATTTTTGCTATTTTTTTTTTTAAAAAGAAGTCTTCTCTACGACACGTCCCATGCGAAATGCCACTGATAGGAAGGGGAGGGGTCTCTTCTACCTGCCCCAGCTTTGGGGGCCCTCCGCACTCACCCCCCCCCCTCCATACCGGTTCTCATAAGCACACCACCACCCGCTTCTCAGAACCGAAGAGGGGCGGAGGTCGGCCGCTCTCCCGTCTTGCCTTTCTTCCACGGTAATCCGGTGGCCCCCTTTCCTGCCCCGTCGGAATGACGGACGGACGGCCCTCAAAGGAGCCCGCCTTTCTTCAGCCTCTCGGGCCCCGCGGGCTCTCCTCTGCTTTCCCGAGCCGAACTGCCCATCCCCAGGCCCCCGTGGGGAGCCGGGGCCCCCTCGTGCCCCACCACGCCCCGGCAAGGGTTCATCGCATAGCTGAAGACGTTGGGGAGGAAGGGCAAGGGCTGACCCTTGTCGTCCGGGATTACCATGTTCAAAGCCACCGGCAGGGTGAAATTGTACGGGTAGGCGGCCAGCAGCTGGTGCCCGTACATTAGCGGGTAAGGGTCAGGGTAGAAGCTGACTTTGCCATCTCCGCTGCTGCTCCCGGCCTTGCTGACGGCGTTGAACTGGATGGCGCTGGGATAAGCCAGGAACGAAGGCTTGTCTTCCACGTCCTTCCTGCTCCGGCAACTCCCGGGAACCAGCAGCGGTAAAGGGTACTCCTGGACCGGGTATCGGTCGCCTTCCATCTCTTGGGATGCCAAGATCTCTTTCTGTACCAGGCCTGTGTGAGAGATGACGGGGTCTTGAAGAGAATGGGGCAGATCTGGGGGCAGATCGGCAAGGCTAGTGGTGGTAGTGGTGGCCTGTAGCGGAGGCGAGTGGGCGGGCATCTCCTCGTGGAAAAGAGACTTGTCTGCCCCTTGCTGCGACAGGTTTTCGTCTTCGGGCAGAGGGGCCAGCGTGTGCCCGTTGCAGGGCTCCATTTCCACACAGCCCTCCTCCGGAACCTCTGGCTGGCCTCCGGGCGCCGCCTCCCCACTGGAAGAAGACACCTGCATCTCCTGGGTGGTCTCCTCCTTGACCACTGGAGGAGGGGTGGCCAAGGGCACCTCAGTGGCCTTCTTAGAATAAGCAATGACTGTGGTAAGCCCTGGCAGGGGGACCTCCTCTTGGCCCTCGTGCCGTTTCATGTGGCGACTCAGGGCCGCCGCGGTCTTGCAGACTTTTGTGCAGTGGGCACAGGCAAACTTCACCAGAGGCTTGCGGCCCACGCGGTGGGGGGTGGCCGTCAAGACCGCCAGGGCCTGATCGTCCTTGGTGAGGCGCGCATGTACCCGTTCGTGCTTCCTTAGTTTCTTGAGGGCCGAGAAAAGTTTGCCGCAAATGCCACACTCGTGCTTCCATTCGGTGCCCCGCCCGCCCCCCGCTTTGATCGGCTGATCCATCTCATCCCGGTCGGAGGGAGCTCCCTGTCCCCCAGATACTTCAGCAGACCCTGGACGGTGGGGTCCCGCTCTGCTCCCCTCCTTGGTTTCCTCCGACCGCTTCATCCACCGCAGGGAACGCAGCTTGTGTCGCCACCGCGACTTCTTCATCTTCGGCAGGGCGCTGCCGGCACTGCTGCCGGCTCCGCCACCGGCTTTCCGTTTGGGTTTATAGCTGTAGTAGGGGCGCCAAAGTTGGTCTTCCGTGTCTCCGCGGTCGCTGTCCTCCTCGCCACTCTCGTTCGCAAACACCCTGTCGGCACGCTTGCCGTGGAGCATTGAAGGCAGCAGGGAGTGATGCGGTTTCTCGCCGCTCTGATCGCTGCCAAAATCCAGGCGTCTGCTTCCCACCCGGCTGCTCTTGTCGCGCATGAGGTCTGTTTCGGAGATTCGCCGCTTGACGATGGCTTCCTCGCCAATGCGCACCGTGATCTGGCAGAGTGGAGCCGCTCGGCTTTCGGAGGTGGCTCCCACGCAGGCTGGTTTAGCCATGTAAGTCATGGTACGCCCAGATCGCGATCCCCTCGCCTTGAACCCTTGCTCGCTGCCGTCCTCTTCCGAAGCCTGCTCCTCCATCTTCTGGGACTGAATGTATTCCCTCAGGACCTGCTTCTTAATAGGTTTGGTAACAACCGTAGAAGGGGACGACTGGGACAGTGATGGTGGAGTCCCCACGTTCAATGGGGCGCTGGATGATGTACTGTTGTACGTGATCACGGAAGGAGCCTGGGCTTTCACCGAGGTGCTATGAACGATCACAGAAGAGGTGGGGTGCCCGTAGGCGATGACGGTGGGAGCCTCTGTGCTCAAAGACCGGGGCGGCTTGTCCAGCTGGGCCTCCTCACCAATAGCCGGAAGGACAGACGTGTCCTGGGTGCTCATGGTTCCCTTCTGATGGTCCCGTTCTGCCTCTGGCAATTCTAAAGAGGCGTTCTTGGTGGTGAACACAGAAACCACGTCACTAGCAGTCAAGGAGGAGACCAAGTTCCCATCCAAGGAGTCACCCTCCCCCAGCGTCATGGGGATGGCGTGAGTTGGATGGAGCAGGTCCTCGGGCACCAACGCCTGACTGTACGTTTTATACGGCCTCTTTTGGGAGCGCATGGGTAACAGGCGGTAGAGTTTCAACGCGTTCAGTTTTGGCTTGTAACCCCCGTTGGGGGTCTTCTCGGAGGATATGAGGCCAGGATTGATGCCGTGGAAGGCTTTCTGATGAGTCTTCAGGTTGTAATAAGTCACAAAGGTCTCCCAGCAGAAGATGCATTGGTAGCGACGTTCCCCGGTGTGCCAGACCTCGTGCTTGGTGCGGTATTCGGCTAAGGCGAACACTTTGTCACAGTAGCGGCACGGATACTTCCGGCGCCAGGAATGAACATTGGAGTGACGCTTGAGGCTGGAAAGGGTCATGTAGGACCGCTCGCAGACGGTGCAGAAGTAGATGATATGGCCGTCGACCACTTTGACAAAATGGTCTTGGTCGGAGAGATAATCCACTCGCGGGGGCCCCCGGTGTCGGAAAAGCAAACCCTTTTTGGAAGATGCCGCTGCTACTGTCGGCTTGGAAGGTAACTCTGGGCTGGCGGGCGCCTTGTCTGCGGAGGCGCCCTCCTTGGGTTTCTCCACTTCCTTGCATAAGACCTCGTGCGTCTGCAGCCGCTTGATGTGGATGAAACTTTTGCCGCAGTAGCGGCAGGAGAGCGAACGCCGCGTCCGGTGGAGCTTCACATGGAGGCTGAGGGCCGAAGACGTTGTGAAGGAACGGTTGCAGCTTCCGCAGCAGAAGGTGCTGCTGGTTGGGTAGGAAGCCCCGGATGGAGACGAGGGTGAGGAAGAAGAGGTTGACGCCGGCGCTCCATCGTTTGTGTTGACAGAAGTGGCAGGAGGAGTCCCAGAGAGGTTGTGGTCCCAACTGACGGTTTCCTTCAGCATGAACGTCAGATCAGAAGAGGCGGCGGGTGGAACGGTCGCAACGGAGCTCAGGTTGTAGAGGATCTTGGCAGTTTCGGTTTCGGAGTCAGGGCGGGAGTCGTGCCTGGGACTGTACACTTTGGTCAAATCCTGCAAGCAAACAGGGCTGGAAGGCTCCGCGGAACGGGAAGGGCAGGTGAGGTCAATGGGTGAACCGCACCCTCGAGCATAGGCCATGCTGGGACTGTCCATCTTGACCTCTGCCAAGGGGTCATCCAGGTTCTCCAAGCAGGAGATGCCCAGCCGTCGGCCCACCGCCCCAATCTCCTTGGCAACTGCCGGACTGGGCACCGAGAGCCGAGAATTATAAATGAAGTTCAAGATGTCCGAGAAGACTTTAGCCTGGATGTCAGGAAGCTCCAGGATCTGGCTCGGTTGGCGACACACCGATTCCTCGGAGAGGACCTCCTTGAAGTACGGGCTGGAGGCTGCGAGGATATTTTTGTGGGCCTTGAACTTGGTGTCTTCGGCGATGATGGTGACGTCGCAGAACTGTCCGCACAGCCGCTGCTCGTTCAGCTGGATCAGAAGGGAACTGGAATGGCTGTTGTCCATGAGCTCCACAACCGAAGCCATCGTGCTGCCTCAGACCTGCGGCGAAAAGGAGAGACAACGATGTTGTGACATCAGGAAACTGGGAAAGAAGACGGGGGAGCCTGGATTTTGGAAGTTCAACTGGTCTCGATCACAGCCTTTCTTAATCTCAACAACTTCTTTACGGGTTTTTACGGGTTATTTACGGGACCGCCTACGGCTACCGTTTGCCTCCCACCGACCCGTGTGCTCTCATAGGGAGGGAGGGACTCCTCAGGGTGCCGTCAGCCAAACAATGTCGGCTGGCGGCCCCCAGGGGAAGGGCCTTCTCTGTGGGGGCTCCGACCCTCTGGAACGAACTTCCCCCAAAACTTCGACAACTTCCTGACCTTCGGACTTTTCGCCGCGAGCTGAAGACGTATCTATTCTTCTGCGCAGGACTGGCATAGAATTTTTATTATTGATTTTTTAAATTTTAATGGGGTTTTATGGTTTTTATGTATTTTTAACTGGGGCCAAATTGAATAAGTTTTTTTAACCATTGGTTTTATCTGTATCGCATTTATTTATTGTTGGTTTTTACTTGGCTGTGAACCGCCCTGAGTCCCTCGGGAGAAGGGCGGTATAAAAATTAAATAATAATAATAATAATAATAATAATAATAATAATAATAATAATAATATTATTATTATTATTATTTTAAGATGGGAGGACCAACTCTCAGAATTCCCCCTCAAATCAGGGTGGGGCACGGACCTCTTAAATAGATGGTGGGAATGCGGTAGACGTAATATATCTTGATTTCGGTCAAGCTGAATTAATTAACCAGTTAAATGTGGACTAGACGGCATTGACGATTAAATGGCAGACTGGGCTGATGGCGGAGGAATTCTGGGAGTTGAAGTCCCCCCCCCCCGTTTTAAAGTTGCCAAGGTGGAAAACTACTGCTGTGTCTAGTCCCTCCAAGTGAGGAAAGGACCCCTGTGCAAATTCACGCCCCCCTCGGGGAAACAACACAAAATGTTGCGCCAAATGCCGAGCCATATCTCCCCGCAAACGGGAGGAGCCATTTAAGATCCCAAAACATCTGCTTCGGAGGAGACCTATGGTGATGGGCTGAGAGAGGGTTTTCGCGGAGCAGGGAGGCCCAAACATCAAACTTTGTAGCTGCCGGGACACCGTTTTTTTGGGGGGGAGACTGAGAGTTAAGCAGCTCTTCCTGGAATCCGGGAAGGCAGCAGAAGGAGCGACGCGAAGTTGCCAACTTTGGCGAGCCAGTTGGCGAGACACAGGCCCGGCTGTTTCCCGACCCTGGCCCTCCCACGGACACGCTCAAGGAACGGGCCCTTGTTCCTTCGCGAGATGCCATTTGGCTGCTCCATTTTGGACACGGGATTCCCTTCCTGGCCAGCCTTAAGATGGCCGGCCGAAGGACGCCACTTCCAGCGCCAGCTCAGGCTGAAAAGCTTGAAGGCCGGTCCATTTGGAGTCAGGCACCTAGAACGGGATGGCGTCTCTCGTTCTACGGCAGCCCAGCCGCCGCCCACCGCCCCAATCTCCTTGGCAACTGCCGGACTGGGCACCGAGCCGAGAATTATAAATGAAGTTCAAGATGTCCGAGAAGACTTTAGCCTGGATGTCAGGAAGCTCCAGGATCTGGCTCGGTTGGCGACACACCGATTCCTCGGAGAGGACCTCCTTGAAGTACGGGCTGGAGGCTGCGAGGATATTTTTGTGGGCCTTGAACTTGGTGTCTTCGGCGATGATGGTGACGTCGCAGAACTGTCCGCACAGCCGCTGCTCGTTCAGCTGGATCAGAAGGGAACTGGAATGGCTGTTGTCCGTGAGCTCCACAACCGAAGCCATCGTGCTGCCTCAGACCTGCGGCGAAAAGGAGAGACAACGATGTTGTGACATCAGGAAACTGGGAAAGAAGACGGGGGAGCCTGGATTTTGGAAGTTCAACTGGTCTCTATCACAGCCTTTCTTAATCTCAACAACTTCTTTATGGGTTTTTACGGGTTATTTACGGGACCGCCTATCTGCTACCGTTTGCCTCCCACCGACCCGTGTGCTCTCATAGGGAGGGAGGGACTCCTCAGGGTGCCGTCAGCCAAACAATGTCGGCTGGCGGCCCCCAGGAAGGGCCTTCTGTGGGGGCTCACCTCTGGAACGAACTTCCCCCAAAACTTCGACAACTTCCTGACCTTCGGACTTTTCGCCGCGAGCTGAAGACGTATCTATTCTTCCGCGCAGGACTGGCATAGAATTTTTATTATTGATTTTTTAAATTTTAATGGGGTTTTATGGTTTTTATGTATTTTTAACCGGGGCCAAATTGAATAAGTTTTTTTAACCATTGGTTTTATCTGTATCGCATTTATTTATTGTTGGTTTTTACTTGGCTGTGAACCGCCCTGAGTCCCTCGGGAGAAGGGCGGTATAAAAATTAAATAATAATAATAATAATAATAATAATAATAATAATAATAATAATAATAATAATAATAATAATAATATTATTATTATTATTATTTTAAGATGGGAGGACCAACTCTCAGAATTCCCCCTCAAATCGGGGTGGGGCACGGACCTCTTAAATAGATGGTGGGAATGCGGTAGACGTAATATATCTTGATTTCGGTCAAGCTGAATTAATTAACCAGTTAAATGTGGACTAGACGGCATTGACGATTAAATGGCAGACTGGGCTGATGGCGGAGGAATTCTGGGAGTTGAAGTCCCCCCCCCCCGTTTTAAAGTTGCCAAGGTGGAAAACTACTGCTGTGTCTAGTCCCTCCAAGTGAGGAAAGGACCCCTGTGCAAATTCACGCCCCCCTCGGGGAAACAACACAAAATGTTGCGCCAAATGCCGAGCCATATCTCCCCGCAAACGGGAGGAGCCATTTAAGATCCCAAAACATCTGCTTCGGAGGAGACCTATGGTGATGGGCTGAGAGAGGGTTTTCGCGGAGCAGGGAGGCCCAAACATCAAACTTTGTAGCTGCCGGGACACCGTTTTTTTGGGGGGGAGACTGAGAGTTAAGCAGCTCTTCCTGGAATCCGGGAAGGCAGCAGAAGGAGCGACGCGAAGTTGCCAACTTTGGCGAGCCAGTTGGCGAGAGACACAGGCCCGGCTGTTTTCCGAGCCTGGCCCTGCCACGGACACGCTCAAGGAACGGGCCCTTGTTCCTTCGCGAGATGCCATTTGGCTGCTCCATTTTGGACACGGGATTC